>NC_066618.1:31855639-32017534 GCF_025201925.1 Gopherus flavomarginatus | reverse complement strand
TGTAGGAAGGTTCCATATGAACAGGCTTGAAAAGACAAAAAGAGGGAGATGTTATATACTAAATAGCAATGGATAACACACGACAGATAGCAAGATTATAGGGTGGTCTAATGAGGCAGCTATCACAGTCAGCTTGTTAGAAACAGGGTCTTGGCATCAGGAAACCTGGGCTCTATCACTGATTTTCTGTGTGCACTTGGACAAACCTTTTAACCCTTAGTTTTCCCATCTGTAAAATGAGGCTAATACCCAACTTTATAAAACACTCTGAGAGCCCCAGGTGAACAGCAATAAAAAGAGAGCAAAGTAATCTTTTATTTTTACTTTTCATTTTTTGTTCCTGCATGGCCATTCCTGTGTACCCCCGTTCTCTGACCCACCTTAGCAACACAATGAATAATGCAGTATCTAACCAGAGCAAGTATTGAGTGGGCACATCAGAGACTTGACAAACAAAAAGGAAAATAAGTTTCAAATGGCCACAATAGCCAAACAGCCCCATGATTTATTTTTGTAAACTGTCCAGGTCTCCTTTAAGGACTTTTTTGACATTATGGAATTCTTCTTTCGCTCTACATCCACACCCCATCTAGCAAGGCAATTTATTTAACAAAACTTACTTTATGGAGGGCTGTATGGCTGAGTAGTAGAGCTAGGGATATGAACATTGAGAAGGATAATGTTCTGATCAACACAATTTAGCAGAACCTGAAATATAGTTACAATCTAATGGCTACTTGGGGGTTTAAGCAGAATGTGTTGGTGTTCTTCCTCCAGATCATAGGGGACAAACCCATCACTACTGGCACTCTCAGTAGAGATGCCAAGGACTCGATGGGCCATGGAGACTGAAGTACGTGCAGTGGTGATCCCTTCAGAATAGTGTCCAAGCACATTTGCAGGGCACTGTGTAAGAGCATGAAATGCTACCGTCTCTGCTATACCCAGTTTGTGAATAGAGGACCTTGGCTCCCTAGGCTTGCAAACTGGGTTAATTCATGACCCCAATTTCACACAAAAACTAATTTAAATGAAATAAAAATCCTGGTTTGCTTCATCATTGAGGTTTTCTCTTGCTAGCTACAGAGCTGTCAGAGATGCCTTTGGGGTGACAGTCACTGTGTAAATGCAGTTTGCTGTAGAGCTGCGCGAATCCTGCAGGGCTCAGTGAACGATAGTATTTCTGACATGAACTCTGCAGTTCAATTCCCATGTGCCTGGTCACAAGTCCTATTAGCTTAGAAGTTCAAGTTCACTTAACTCAATCTTTCAACATCTCCTTCTCCCTCAATCCCCAGCCATTCCCCCCAGTTGCCTTCTTTCCCAGTATGCCGGGAAATGGCCTTATTACAGGAGAGGCCCAGTAGTGCCTGTCTCCCTTCTGCTGCTTCTTGGGTAACTGCTCGCGAATGCAAGCTCTCTGCCTCCTGTATCTGACCAAGGTAAAGCACAAGGGCCTTTTGAGGGAACAGGAAGTGACTTGAAATGCTTCCGCTGCACCTAGCCTTGCACTAAAAGGCAAGGGAACGCAGCAGCCCCATGAAGTTCAGTCCGATAGCTAGAGAACCTTCAGGGGACTCCTACCAACCACATGCGAGGAAATCTATCTCCATAATTCCCGGTGCATGGTTTCTAGGGAACTCCTAAGAATTGCCTAGCTGCCATGTTAAGCTTTATGGGATGCTTCTTGGGCTTATGCGAGGTTTACCTCTGCCCTTTGGACGTGTAGGGATCAAGCTGCTTCTCAGTGCCACTGAAGACCATTGGGAGAGAAATAGATAAGAGGCAGTAGGAATGGGAAGGAGGCAACCTGGAGACACCCATGGTAAACAGGGAGGGGCCGAGAAAGTGGCAGGGAGAAGCAGTGATTGCTGGTGGGAGAGAGGCCAGCTGGTGGCCTGGGGGAGGAAGTTTGTAAGTATAGATAGCTGCAGTGTATTCAAGAATTAGAAGCTAAAGTTACCCACATACACAAAACCCCCTCAAAGGACAGATTGTATAAAAACTGAGAGGGGGGAACCCAGGAAAGTCCAGAGATGCCAAATTAACTGAAAACCTGACCGCACTAGTGCTCTTCCATACCAGATGCCATGAGAGCAAAAAGTTTCTTGTCCAGCTTCTTTGCAGCTCTAGACGCCGCTGATGCTTACTGCCCTCTAGACACCATTCCCTTTTGTCTCATCTTTGACTGTGAGAAATCCCCATGCTGTTTTTCCATCTGTCTGCACACAACATTCCTGATAAAAATTGTTCTACCTACATCAAGTGGCCTTTTGCAATAAAGCATCTTTTCCCACATCCACAGACCTTGTCAATGTTCCCAAAGCCATCCAGAACCCAATATGTACTTATGGTCCTACGCTCAATGCGTGGTACACATGTTGATGTGAATATGGGGTTTAAGAAAGAGCTGTCCCATTAGCTCCCATATTTATAAACTGCCTGAAACCCACAGTTGGGAAATCTAAGCTGAGGTTTGCAGCACTGTGCATGGGAAAGAACAAGTAGTAACCTGTCTCGATGAGCAAGCTAGTCCAGCTATCATCTCCTATCAGACCAATTTCAGTACCACAGGTGGCTGCACTGACTTTAATGTTTGCTTTTATCCTGGTCATAGGATTTTAGCCCATATACTTCCTCCCCGCACCCACATATACCTCATTCTGAAAGCCAGCATGCGTAAGAATTAAAATAAGTTAGAACCTTTAATTTACAATTTCTAAAGCATTCACTTTTGAAAATACTCTAATTCTCTGACACCTAAAAGTGCATTACATTATAATTTATCAACCATCACATTTTTAATGATGTCAGACATTTGTCATAAAATCACCATTAAATTGTGATCTAATGGCTCCCAATAAATGTCAAAACTTACTTGCTGATGCATATTTGAAATATATTAGGAGCCATTAAATAGTGATAATAGAAGTTTTACAAATAATATTTTGTCAGATTTGTTGCAGAGCCACACAAAAAAAGTCAGCTGACATTTTTAAGTCAGTTTGAAACTTTTTTTCATTTTTGTTATTTAAAAAAAAAAGTTTGTGCGCAGTGTTTTCTTTAGAAGAATCCTACTGTTTCTGTAGTCAGCTTTCCTTTCTTTCTTCATAACAATGGTGTTATACTTTCATAGCATGTTTTACATGAGCATTAAAGAGTCACTCTCATATAAAATACATTCTAACAAGGATAACTGTGATTAACAATGTCAAATAACAGTGCACTGCCCATTGCCTTCTGTTGTAAAGGATCTCCAATTACTGGACATATCAAGAAGACACTCACTACTGTAATGGAGCCACAGCGATCGAAGCATAGTGGCTTTTAACAACGCATAGGAATGCCACACTACGATTTAGCACAGGAGGTGAAGAGTACAGAAAGCAGCTGATGTGTGGGCCTGATTTAGACAGGCAAAATATAATTGCCAAACAGGGGTGTAAATCCCATCTCTGCAACTCACCCCACATTGCTTGGAAGTCTGAAACAGCATGGGGCCCCTCAAGGCCACTGCAGAAAATCTCAGCAGCTACTGCTGCATGGTCAGCTTTCTTCTACAGGGGCTCCTGCTAGCACAGCTGGGAAGAGAGTCATTACCTCCTGCAATTTTTCCAGGCAGCTGCAGCTCCTCCGCGTTGCCCCCTTGTTCTGCAGGTACCACCTGTGCTGCTTGACTGCCAGGAGCTGATTAGCAGACTGTAGGGATAGCCCTAGTCAGGCGGCCAGCTGGAGGGGCACAAAGACGCATTCAGGGAGCAGGAGAATATATATAGCAGAGATGCAAATTAATGGGGTGTGGAAGGGTAGGTGGATGGGTGGGGGCTGAGACAGAGACACATGTTTGAGGGGGTCTGAAGCAGAGAGATACAGCTGATGATGGAGGTGCAGAGTGACAGAGGGGAAAATATGGGTCAGAAGAAAAGAGTTACAAATGTAATGGGGGAATTAGAGCACAGAGTGATACATATGGGGCAGTGACACATTCAGTGAGATTTGGAGGCATCAGGCAGAGAGAGAGGTCTCTGAGGGGGGCTGGATACAAAGGGCAGAGATATATGAGGCGTGGGGATATGGAGGTAGAAAGGCATACTTGCGGAGGGATTGGTGGAGACTATTTGAGGATATTATATGCTCAAACTGGAATTTGCAGAAAAGTCGGTTTCTCACCTTTGTAACTGTTGTTCTTCGAGATGTGTTGCTCAGATCTTCCAATCAGGTGTGCCTGAACCACGGGCATGGCCGTTGGAAAACTTTTACCCTTGCAACACCAGTGGGTCGACTTCGGAGCACCCTGGAATGGTGTCTTCATGGCACTGGATATATACCCCGGCTGACCCAGCGCCTCTCAGTTCCTACTTGCTGGCTACTCCAACATCGGGGAAGGAGGGCAGGTTTGGAATGGATATGAACACTACACCTTGAAGAACAACAGTTACAAAGGTGAGTAACCATCTTTTCTTCTTCAAGTGCTTGCTCATTTTGATTCCAATTAGGTGACTCCCAAGCCTTACCTAGGCTGTGGGGTTGGAGTGAAGTACCGTGGATTGTATGATTGGCCTACCAAATGACACATCGTCTCTGGCCTGTCTAACAGTGGCATAGTGTGAGGCAAACGTATGCACTGAAGACCAAGTAGCAGCTCTGCAGATCTCCTGGACTGGCACTTGGGTCAGGAAGGCTACCGATGAGGCTTGACCCCTCGTGGAGTGAGCGGTGAGACCCCGGTGAGATCATAGCAAGCACGTATACATGAAGTGATCCAAGAAGAGATCCGCTGAGAGGAGACCAGAAGACCTTTCATCAGGTCTGCTACTGCAACAAAGAGCTGCGTCGTTTTCCGGAACGGCTTTGTACATTCAATGTAGAAGGCAAGAGCCCTAAGAACATAGAGAGAGTGAAGCCGTTGTTCCTGACAATTGGCGTGAGGTTTTGGGACAAAAACTGGAAGGAAAATGTCCTGGTTGCTATGAAAAGTCGATATCACCTTGGAAAGAAAGGCAGGGTGAGGTCGTAGCTGCACCTTATCCTTATGGAAGATCATGTAAGGTAGTTCTGATGTAAGAGCCTTGAGCTCAGAGACATGCCTCGCTGAAGTGATAGCAATGAGGAAAGCTGTTTGCCAAGAGAGGTACAAAAGGGAACATGTGGCCAAGAGTTCAAATGGTGGTCCCATAAGTCTGGAGAGGACCAAGTTGAGGTCTCACATGGATACAGGTTGTCGTACCTATAGAAGGTCCAGGCCCTTGAGGAACCTACCAACCATGGGGTTGGTGAAGACAGATTGGCCATTCACTCCCAGGTGGAAAGCTGAGATGGCTGCCAGGTGAACTCTGACAGATGATATCGCCAGGCTCTGCTGTTTCAGGATCAGGAGATAGTCCAGAATGAGAGGCACGGATGCTTGGAGGGGAAGCATATCGTGGTGAGAGCACTAGCATGAGAATCGCTTCAATTTAGCAATATATGTAGCCCAAGTAGAAGGTTTCCTGCTGCCCAACAGGACCTGCTGCACCAAACGAGAACAGAGAAGTTCAGAGTGGCTCAGCCATACAGCATCCAAGCCATGAGGTGGAGGGACCACAGGTCAGGGTGACAGAGGCGGCCGTGATCCTGTGTGATCAGGTCCAGAAAGAGAGGCAGCAGAATCAGGGCGTCCACCAAGATCGCCAACAGCGTGGTGTACCAGTGCTGCCTGGGCCATGCCAGGGCAACTAGAATCAGTTGTGATCTGTCCCTGCGCGCCTTGATCAGGACCTTGTGTACAAGGGGAAATGGTGGGAAGGTGTACAACAACCTGCCCATCCACGGGAGTAGGACGGCATCTGTGAGAGAGCCCAGGGAGCAGCCCTGGAGGGAGCAAAATGCTGGGCGCTTCTGGTTGCTACGCGAGGCAAACAGGTTGACCTAGGGAAACCCCCACTTTAGGAAGATGGAGTGGATGACATCGGAGTGGAGCGATCACTCGTGGGATTGGAAGGACCTGTTGAGGTGGCTGGCCAACGTGTTCTGGACTCCTGGGAGAAATGACGCCACCAGGTGACTGGAATGGGCTGTGCAGAACTCCCACAGTCAAATGGCCTCTTAACAGAGGGGGTAGGAACGAGCCCTCTCCCTCCTTGCTTGTTGACATAGAACATGGCCATGGTGTTGTCTGTGAGGACCGCCACACAACAACCATGCAACTGCTCTTGAAAGGCTTGGCAAGCAAGATGCACCACCATCAGCTCCCGTATGTTGATATGGAGAAAGAGATTGGATGGGGCTCACAGACCTTGCTTCTGGATGTCCCTGAGGTGGGTGCCTCATCCCAGAGCTGACGCTTCCGTGATGAGGAACAAGGAGGGTTGAGGAGTGTGGAAGGGGACTCCTTCGCTTACCACCCTTGGGTCTAGCCATCATTGGAGGGAGACCAGGACCCCTTCCAGGACAGTTACCACCAGGTTCAGGCTGTCTCGACCTGGGCAGTAGATAGATGCCAGCCAGGCCTGAAGCAGTCAGAGCCGAAGTCTGGTCACGTATGTGCAGGAAGCCATATGACCCAGGAGACTCAGGCATATTCTTGCCATTGAGGTTGGGAAGCTTTGAAGGCTCTGGATGAGGCCCGTCAGAGCATGGAAATGAGCGTCCGAGAGGAGGGCTTGGTCATACATGGAATCTAGGATCACCCCGATGAATTCTATTCTCTGGGTGGGTTCTAGAGTTAACTTCGCCACATTGATAAGAAGATCTAATCGAGAAAACATGTCCATGACCATTTGAATGTGGGATTGCACCTGTTCTTTGGTGCAACCTCAGATGAGCCAGCCACTCACATGGGTCTGCCTGTATCCGTCTCTGATGAAGGGAGGCTGCCATGACTGCTATACAATTGGTGAACACTCGAGGGACTGTGGAAAGGCCGAACAGAAGGACCTTGAACTGGTAGTGTTCACGGTTAACCACAAAGCGGAGGAAGCATCTGTGTGCCGGATGGATTGCTATGTGGAAATACATGTCGTTCATGTTGAGGGTGGCATACCAGTCTCCAGGATTCAGGGAAGGTATAATGGTGCCCAGGGAGACCATGCAGAACTTCAACTTTACCATGAATTTGTTGAGTCTGCACAGGTCCAGGATAGGCCGAAGCCCGCCCTTTGCCTTGGGTATTAGGAAGTAACAGGAGTAAAACCCCTTGCCCCTTTGCTCCCTTGGAACCTCCTCAATTTCCCCCATGGATTGGAGCGTTTGAACCTCCTGAATGAGGAGTTGCTCATGAGAAGGGTCCCTGAAGAGAAACAGGGAGGGAGGATGGGAGGGTGAGGAGAAAGAAAATTGGAGAGAGTATGCCCCTTCCGCCGTGCGAAGAACCCAACAGTATGTAGTTATAAGGGACCAAGCACAGTGGAAACAGGATAAACAATTCCGGAAGGGTGGGGTAGGATCCTGACCAAGGTCCAGTACATCATCCTCGAGCATCTCTTCAAAAGTTTTGCTTAGGGGCCCGCTGAGGGCTTGGAAGGGCCCTGGCCCTGGCTGGGTTGGTGGTTGGAGGGTTTTCCCCTGGTGTTGTGCCCCCGCCTCCTATATAAGTCCTGCCTTGGCCAAGGAGTTGGATAGGAGCATTGGGGTCGAGGCTTAAATGGCTTCCGCTGGGTAGCCAGTGTGTGCATCCCCAGCGATCACATTATGGCCCTTGAGTCCTTAAGGCTCTGAAGCCTCGAGTCAGTTTTGTTTGAAAACAGGCCCTCTACATCAAAGGGGAGATCCTGTAATGTTTGCTGAAGCTCCAGTGGTAAGCCAGAAGCTTGCAGCCAAGATATACATCTCATTGCAATGCCTATAGGGAGGGTCCTAGCGGCAGATTCTGTGGTGTCCAACCAGCCCTGTAATGAGGTCTTCGCCACCGTCTTGCCTTCTTTCACCAGGGTCCCAAACTCCTCTCTGGATTCCAAAGGAACCAGCTCCTTGAACTTTAACATGGAGTTCCAAGACTTATAGTAGTATCAACTCAGGAGCGCCTGCTGGTTTGCGATCTAGAGCTGATGACCACCCAAAGAGTAAACTTTGCGCCCAAATAAATCGAGGCATTTGGCCTCTTTTGATTTGAGTGTCAGAGCTTGCTGACCATGGCGCTCCTTCTCATTCACTGAGGCCACCACCAGTGAGCAGGGCTGTGGATGTGTGTACAGATAGTTATATCCCTTGGAGAGGATGAAGTACATACACTCCACCCCTTTAGCAGTTGGAGGAATGGACGAAGGCGTTTGCCAGATTGTTCTGGCCATGGTCTGAATGGTCCAGATGAGCGGTAGGGCCACCCTATATGGAGCATCTGCAGACAAAATGTCAACCACAGGGTCCTCCACCTCTATAACCTCCTCTACTTGGAGGTTCATATTCCACGCCCTACGTAAGAGGTCCTGGTGGGCATGGAAGTCTATTGGGGGGGGGGAACTGAAATAGCAGTGCCTGACACCGCCTCATCAGGTGAGGACAAGGAGGCTGCCACAGGAGGAAGAGCATCATCTGGTCCCTCTTGGTCAGCTGTGCCTCGGAGCCCTGAGCCAGCGATGTCAGCATCTGGACCCAGAAGTGGGGTTGGAGGAAGGTCTGGACCATGGATGGACAACACCCCAGTTTCCATGCCCCCAGGAGAAGGATGGCTGATGGTGGCCTCTGGCACCCGTGGCTCGGAGGGAGCTGAACGAGAAGCCCCTGATGGAGCACCTTGGGCCTGGTGGTACACTCAGGGAGTCCAAAAGGGCCATTGAGTAGACCCTTGGACCGGACCTTGTCCCTGCGCCTGCCAATGAGCAGCCCCTGAGTTCAGACGTCTGTGATCCAAGTAGCAGCAGTTGGATAGATGTGACCCCGCGTCTCACTGTTGAACGAGAGGCGGAGCGCAATGGCCATGGTGGTGCCAAGCGGGTCTGCGCCAAGTCGCATCGATGCAATGGAGATCGGTACAGCAAAGATGGAGAGTGATGCTGCGATGGGGAACGGTGCCATGACCTAGATCAGTGCAGGGGTCTGGACCAGTGTCAAGACCTGGAGCTAGTCCTCGATGGTGATCGTCATCAGGAGTGGCGTCTGGACCGAGATCTGCTCCTGGATGGTGACCAGCCTACAGAGTGGTGCCAAGAATGGTGTTGGGAGTCTGATCTGTGCTGCGAGTATGACCGGTGCCACGAGTACAACTGGTGCTGCAAAGGAGAGCGGTGCCGGAACTGCGAGCAATGTTGGAAGTGGGAACGGTGCCGAGAGCGGGAACGGTGCCATGGCTCAACCAACAGTGCTGGGTGAATAAGGGCCGGCTTGCCCCGGGATGGGACCACACAAGCAGGAACCGGTGCCTTTGTCTGCTGAGGGAATGCCAACGCTGTCATAGCAATCAGATCCCTTGCAGCCGTAAATGTGTCCAGAGTTGATGGCAACTGGACTTCAACCATGCTATGCATTGGGGAGTCCAGATGCACCAGACTCAAAGGCTCCACTCTTGGTACCAGAGTCAATGGTGCTGAAGTTGGCATTTGTGCCCCTAGTCGCTCCTCTACAGAATGCGACACTGAGGATGGGTCCAGGGAGGCTGGCATCTGCTGAGGTGGGCCAACCTTTTTGCAGTCTCTGGTGCTGCTTCTAACCAGGCGAGTGGGAGTGGTGCTGGACCAATGATGTTGGCTGTGGTGCCAGGAATGCTGGTGCCGTGGGTCTCTATCAGAGTCTGACTGTGGCGCAGTTCCTGTGCACCGAAGCACTCAGTGCCGGGTCTTGGTGCGGTGCTGGAGGTTGAGGGCTAAGAGCCATCTCCATGAGGTATCGCAAACAAGAGTCCCACTCCTTTTTAGTTTGGGACTGAAAACTTTTGCAGATCCTGCACTTCTCAGTCTGATGAGATTCCCCCAGACACTTTAGGCAAGAGTCAGAGGAGTCACCTGTTGGCATGGGCTTGGAGCAGGATGCACAGGGTTTAAAGCCTCAGATCCTTGGGCATGAGCCCAAGCTACCAGCGAGGAGGAGGGAAGATCCCTGCCAACCCACTAAATAGAGCTATTTACACTACGACTATATAAAAATTCTGTTAATAGTTTATAGTTAGTATAGTTATAAACTATTAACGCTGTTGCGAGGAAAAACGCTAGGGAGAGTGGAGAGCAGCAAAGCCAAACTCCACAGTTCCAACGACCATCACGGGTGGTAAGAAAGAACTGAGGGGCACTTGGTTCGCCGGGGTATATATCCAGCGCCATGAAGGCGCCACTCCAGGGGGCTCCACAGCCGACCCACCAGGTGTTGCTAGGGTAAAAGTTCTCTGACGGCCATGCATGCATCGGAATCGATATGAGCAAGCACTCGAAGAAGAACCTACGACTAACTGAAAAGGAAAAAGTGCCACCTCCATACTTAACTATCAAACACCACTTTTCCTGCAGCCCCTCAATTTATCATGGTCTCCAGTCCACTTACTAACCAAACCTGGCCTTGCTTAGCTCATGAGAACTGATATGATCACATCCCAAGCTGTGCCTGGAGGTGACGTCCATGTCCATCTTTGGGTTCTGACTCAAAACACTTTGTAGAGGCCAATGTGCATGGTAGTCTGGATGATGTTCTTGGAAGAAGAAGATTGCCTGTGTGCTCTTCATGACCACCTCTGTTCCAGGGCTGGTATATATAGTATAAAATAAAAAAGTTGCACTAAGAATATACACGACCACCATGTCACTGATTTCTCCTACAATAGGTATGCCTGGGGGAATTCTGCGCCACTGTGCATATGCAGAATTCATTCCCCCCGTGGATTTCTTCACTTCACCACCAAAAAAAAAAACCACTTTCTGATGGGGAAGCAAAGGGAAGCTGCAAGAGTGGTCATGCGCCCCTCCCCAGCAGAGTGGGCGCATCATTTCAGATGCCTGGAGCAGCTGGCAGAGAGATAAATCACTGTGGAGGGCAGGGGGCTGAAGGTGCCGCACTGGGGGCTCCTACCCTGTGCCAGGCTCAGCTGATAGTCCTGGTGGAGCTGTTCCCCTGCAAGGAGTGGCTGGGGCTGGGGACACAGCTGGGTCAGACCTACTCCCAGAAAGCTCCTCCGACTGCAGGAAGCTCCGCAACCTCCTTTCCTGCTCCCATTGCTCCTCAGCCAGAGTGGGAAGGGTCATTGTACAGAAAGCTGCTCCCCTGTCCACCCAACTCCTGTGCATCTAGGTCCCCCTATACTCAGACCCCCATGCTGAACCTCACCCCCTACACTGAGACCACCATCACCACCGAGGCCCTGAACCCAGACTCCCTCACTGAACCCCACCCCCCTGCATCTGGACTCACACCCCTGTATCCACCACTGAGCCATCCAGATCCTCACCCCACCAAGCCACACTCGCCCAGCACCTGGATCCTCCTGAGCCCCCCACACTGAGACCCCCCTTGCCATGTCCCATTCTCCCACATCCAGACCTCCCCTGCTGAGCCCCAACCACCTTCAACTGGACCACCCTGCAGAGTCCCATTGCCCCTGCACCCAGAACCCCTCAACAAGCCCATGTGCATCCAAACCCAGACCTCCCACAGAGCCACTCGCACTCAAATTGCCCCACATAGAACCCTCTCATCCCACACCTAGATCCCAACACTAAGCCCCTTCACCCTTGGACCAGGGGGAAGGATAGCTCAGTGGTTTGAGCATTGGCTTGCTAAACCCAGGGTTGTGAGTTCAATCCTTGAGGGGGCCACTTAGGGATCTGGGGCAAAATCAATACTTGGTCCTGCTAGTGAAGGCAGGGGGCTGGACTCAATGACCTTTCAGGGTCCCTTCCAGTTTCAAGATTGGTATCTCAAACTGGGCTGAGCCTGCATGACCAGGACTGGGCATGCCTTCAAGACTGTCCTGCTTGCTTGCTATCTTGGTGCACCTGGCAAGGTGAGGTGGGCCCCAAAGATGTTTCTGGGGCAGGCCTGGCCCCTGCACTGTGTCAGGGTCAGGTGCAGTCTCACTGCCAAGTCTCAGCCTGGGGTGAGGCTGCAGGATGATCTCCAGCCTCTGTACAGTCAGTGGCCTGTGCTCCCCACTGCCATGCTGAAGCTTCCACATTTATTGATTGACAAATAAAATATACACAATTTTAAAATATTGTGTGGCCAAATTTTTAATTTTTTTTGGCACAGAATTCCCTCAGGAGTAAACAGAATGCCATCCTGCACAGTCCCAACACCTGCTATTGCCTGCAAGAGCGTGACAATATAAACACTAATTTCTATAAACATGAATAAAATCATAGCATTTACTGTTCACACACCTGCACCTAGTTCATGCAATGCTTGGAAATGGTTACATAAAAATACCAGAAATTAAATCTAATTTACTGCATCCTGTAGCCTTTCAGTTTTAGGTTTCCTTAAAAGAAAAGTCCCCTGTTTTTAATTTTATAACGTACAAAAGGCAAGGAAGTAGGTATGTGAATGTTAATTGTCACAGGGCTTAGACCAACACAGTGGGAATTATCTCACACAGAGGATGTACAACCCAGTAGGGAAAGTACATTCTAATGTAGTTAGGAAAGCGAACAACAAACCATTTAGCTATACACATAGGTATTAGCGACCAATAATAGAACCATTGTGTCAGTCCACAAATATGTTATTATGCTCCACCTTCCTTTGTATTTGTTTCTTAGAGTACTATGGCTACTTTCCTCTCTCTTTTATGTATCCTAGAATTATTCTTGAACCAGAGTAACAAGAGAAACATTTTCGTTAAAGTTAACCCTGAAATACCTCCCCCTTTGAAGAAAACCTGTATGTATCGGTAGATTAGTGTATTTGCGTATTAGAAGGGATCAAGTAAACGTGTAACATATGCTGTAAACAGAACTAATGTCTAAACATACATGAAAACCTGGGCTAACGGGTCCTGCCAAAATATTTTAACCATCTGTTTTTGCTTAGCTGTTTTTGAGCAAATTATGTTTATTATGTTAATTTATTTTACTGTCAACACCACCAAATGACACAGTTGCCGCTAAACAACATCATTATATATCACATTCTGGCATAATACCAGCAGGGTTTTTTTAATGTGACTGGAATAAATGCATATTAAAATGTCAATTTGTTTAAAATCTAGTTCAGGATGGTAAATACATCTGCACAGATTTGCAGCATTCCAGCATACACTGTTTGCAAAGAGACTGTTAAGGATAAGTAAGGCAGCATGACAGTACTTGGAGAAGGCAAGAGAAATATGCTCTAGTACAGAATTCCTTTTACGGGTCATGTATCAGTCTCCCAAGTTAATTCAATTGGGAGGGGCTGTTTGTTTCGGCTTGGTTTGTGTGAGTTTATTGTTTTGGTTTTTTTAAGTAATTTGAAAAATAACCATGATGAGTCTTTCCTTCAGTGTGACCCCAAAGGCTCTACTCCATTCAGAGGAAAACTGAAAATCAGGATAAAAAAGTTGACCCTCACCCTAATTCTATGCATAATGCACGTGGTCATGTCTCACTCCTACTACAACAACCTGCCCTTTTCTTAGAACTAGCAGGTCTTCCTTTTGCTCAGATGAAGCAGGCTTTTGGTTTTGGTGATGAAGGTACCAGGCTTGAGTACCAATGACGACCTTGGTGCCAGTGTGTAGAGGCCACATACAACATCCAGGACTCTCCCTTTAACATCAGGGCATTTTTTGTCTTCCAGATGCGGGTGTATGGCAAAGGCAAAAGTTTCAGGAGCCCAAAGTATATAGTACACATTCCCATAGGGGGTTCCAGAGCACCAACTGCTCGTCTCATCTGCCACTCAACAGCCACACCAAAGGACTGATGTGCACTGCCAGACACGCCCTTAAGCCACTACAGAAGAGTTGTAGCCTGCTGTCATATTGCTGTGGGAGGTGTGTGACTTGGAGAGGATGTGGGCAGGGGAAGGAAGAGTATCGCAGTACCTACATTGTCCAATCAAAAAGCCTGAGAACTAATTTGCATACTAGTTGCTAATTCACTCATTTTTTGCCTCTTCCTCTTTCCCCCTTCTTACATTTCCTCCCCACCATCCTGGAGCAAATCCTGTGCTAGAAAAGATTCCTAGCTGGAACCTCTAGCGAAGGAGAGGCTATTAATGGCTCCCACAAAAGCAAAACATCCCCTCTGTGCAGTTCTGTCACTATCCACTAATGCTGCACCCATCCCCTTAGCAAAATCATTCATCCTCCCATTGCCAAAAACTACTCAATGCTCCCTTCCCTCCTATCTCCCTGCCAACAATCCCACCCAAGCTGTTTCTCCCCCCAATCAACTTTACCTGAAAATAACTTTTCCCCTCCATCCAAGCATCAGTCCCTCTCTCCTCTGACACAATGCATTTGCCTCCCCAAATGAGTTCCTCCCTCCAGTACCTTACTGGGGCTGGCTCAGGCTTCTCTTCATTGGCCCCGCTCCCCATTACATCTGCCTCAGCATGGGACATGGGTTGTCCTCCTTCTGCGAGTGCTGCTTCCTACCAGAGAGCTAGGAGATGCCTGCTGGGGAGCAGATCTAGTCCCGCATGGTCCCTCTGCTCCTAGCTCCCCAATGAGGCAAGAGGAGCAGACGCTGGGAGCCAAGAAGCCCCTTGCAGGGCAGGAGGCAAGCACGGCCGGCTCTGCTGTTTTCGCCGCCCTAAACAGCGCACCGAATTGCCTCCGCGGACGGCGGGGGCAGTCCCTGTGCCCTTAGGGCGGCAGGCGCGTTTCCGCGGCAGCGGCAATTCGGCAGCAGCTTCTACGTTTAGCTGAAGCCGCCATGGACAGCTAAACCTAGAAGCTGCTGCCGAATTGGGGCCGCCGCGGAAACGCGCCTGCTGCCCTAAGGGCACAGGGACTGCCCCCTCCGTCCGCAGCGGCAATGCCGTGTGCTGCTTGGGGGCAAAACAACAGGGACTGCCGCCCCTTACAGACTGCCGCCCCAGGCACCAGCTTGGAATGCTGGTGCCTGGAGCCGGCCCTGGAGGCAAGGAGCGGGCCCTCCAGCTGTCTTGCCACATTGTGCCTCTTGCCTGCTCTGGCAGCAGATATCGGAGCAGCTCAGAGCCCTGCGCACCTGGAAGGAGATTTTAAAACATTCCAGCAGGCAGCCAGAAATGCTGAAGAGGGAAAAGCCAGAACCTCTGGCCAAAAATCAGGTCCCAGGCAGGTTTTGTCTCACCCAAACACTTCCCACATCTGAAAGGGCAGAAACTCATACTCCTTTCCCACATGCCTGCTTAGTCCTTGCTCAGGCACAACTCCTCATTGACATCAAACTAGTAGAAATGCAGTAAATGAGATTCCAACATTTGAGTTAATGAACTGCCAGTGATGTCTTTATATAGCCACCCCACCCCCAAAAAGAGTTACCCATGTGAGGACTGGGAAAAAACCTGAGTTAGGACTTCAGAATTTGGTCCTTACTGAAGAACTTAAATGTAAGATAAAGGTGAGTCAAGTGGAAAAAACTGGAAAGGGGCCATGAAACAAAAGCAAGACAAGTGATTTCTGCCAACCCGTATGGCCCCACTCCAATGTGAAGTAATCACTAGTAGTACTTGTATTGCATCAGACATTGGTTGTACTTTATCAGTTGCTTCCTTTCTTACAGTGTATCTGTAGGTCAATGGACCATATTTATACATGATGTAGTTACTGTATGGTACATACCAGGGTGCAGTGTACTAAGGCCACAATCCTGGCAAAATTTATGCATGTGCTTAACTTTAGGCATATGCATAGTCCTATGGGATTATCTATGTGTATATTGTTGGGCATTGTATACAGGTTTTCAGGCTCAGGGCCTAAGAGCACAGTGTCTTCAGTGATGACCTGTCTAGAGTAAAGGAATCTCAAAATAGCAGCACACTGCCTCTAATAGTTAATCGATGAGGAGGCAACATTAAGTAAATACAGAATAATTTCCTAAGAAATAAACAGCAAGTGCTCTGGGGCAAGATGTTATTTAATAAAAGGAACAGGGTTCCTTTTTGTAAACATGAGTCATTTCAAAAGGTCTAATGGAGAGATATTGCACATACAAATATCTCTGATCCCTCCCTGACCATAAGGCATGCTGCATTTGTTTAAACTGCTTTCTCCAACATAACAAGGACTGTTCACAGTGAATTGTAAGGAAATCATTGTTTTCTTGTAGTGTCAGACTTTGTCAGCATGCTAATAGCTGAGAGGCAATGCAAAATTGTGTCTGGGTTTTTACCTGCTCTCTAAATTCTAGTTGTGTAGAGAGGAATGTTACACGGTTTATATTTCAGAAGTTTAAGTCCTGAGAAAATAAACCAGAGTCCAACTACTTGTCCGGCACACAAAAGATGTTCCATAAAATGTATGGGCTGATTTCACGCATATGGCTGTTCATTTTACAAAGGGATGATTAAGATGGTCATGGTATTGTTGGCTTCAAGTCCAGAAATGCCTCAGCTGTTCTGGATTCATTTAAAATCATAATGTACCTCTGGGTTTAAAAAAAAAAAGCCACCTAGCACTCCCCTGCTTTTTCAGGCAGTACTTTGAACCCACCGGTTTACCTTTGACACTGTCTCTACCACAAAGTATTAGACATTATTTACTTAAGCAATCAATCTTTTCATCCTTTTTAGTTGACTTTCATCTCACTCTGCATTGTCAGCTGGCAGACTTGCTAAAAATGCAGAGCTATCTTTGGCAATAGGAAGGTTTTCATTGTAGTTGTTGGGTTTTTTTTCCTTTTTCTTTGATTTTTCGAGATTATAAGAAACATGGGCCTTCCACATTTCAGCTTTCCCTATACAATGCACCTGGGGCTCCTTATGTACTTTCCAATGGATAATTTATTGATGAGGAGTGTTGTTAGGATGAGCTGGACAGCAATGTGAAACCACTCTTCCTCTAAATTGAAACTTAAACACCTGTAGTCCAACCCTAAACTGGTGTTTCTGACTCCCTTGAAAAAACAGTTTTTCCTTTGTGCAGAGGGAGAAATTTTACTGTATGATTTTGGGTGGAGTAGCTTTGCAGGGTATTATTCTAAACACAACCAGTCCCCATCCGATAGGATGGTGAATACAATGGGACTGATTATATAGATGTACTGATAAAGTACAACCAACGTTTGATGTAATATAAGTACAAAGTCTCTTCCCATTTTAATCTGATTATGTTACCTTGGTCTCCTTGAATTAAATTTTATCTGTTTCAGAAAGTGAGTTTTTACACTGTACCTCAATGATGCCCCTCCCCCCATCTCTCTCTCTGCACTTGGTTTATCACTTCACCATCAAAAGAAAAGGTATTTATTGCTTTCATCACATAAAGTGATTATCATGTTTCAGAAATAAACTGCTGGTTCCTATATAATCGTAGCTTGCTTTGCAGTACACAGGCTCAGAACAACAAAGGTAAAAATCCGCATTAGATCAAAATGTTGCAATCTCTCTCTCTTTTCTTCTTTTTTTAAATCTAAGTATCTTCCTCCAACTGCAACTGATTTCCTGTGTAAACTAAAACCATGTGATATTCCATAAATGCTTCCAGCTCTAAATTACAGGAAATGAAAACCATCATGGAAAAGGAAAGCTTTGGAGTAAATTCCCAGATCAGATGTCATTACAGTTAGGTTTCAGTCTGATTACAATGTGAACATTTGCTAACATAGCTATTGCTAATGAAAGTGGATAGAACACAGTGTCATATTGGTACAGTACACTGCAAGTGTTCCCCTGCTGCAGTCCAGGGGCATGGTCCACACCCATGGCAATGTTTACCGTAGGCCATAGCTTAAATCATGAACTGAGACAATAAAAGGAAATATTTTTATGAAGTGGCTGGTGGAGGTCAGGTTCCGATCTTTCAACTGCATTAAATCAGGTGTGCCGTTACATACATATTGATGATATGCAAATAGTATCAGCTCTCACACATATACACAAACATACTCGGACTGTGTTACCATCCAGGACTTTATGGCCATGCTGTTCTTTAAAATGTAGCAATATTTATTTTGGAAGAAGCAGCTAGAGCAATGCAAGTGTAACTTGGATTCGGCAGTGGCATAGACCTGATGTAGGTCATTGATGGAGAAATGGTTGAGATGATTGATCATGGGCTGCATTATCGATCCCCGTGGCTGTTGCAACACCGCCTAATCTAGAACAGCCCTTGGGCTGCTCTAAACTAGGGCAGGAATATAGCCATGAACAAAGCAGTACCACACTCCGGGGAGGCAATGGAAAGCTTGAAGCCACCTTTATAAGATACCTCTCACTTGCATTTTGACTGCAGCCAATGCCCTCCACCCTACATTTTTCCACAGGGGGAGGCATTTTGATAGTGGGCCCCCAAAAATCCATCGTAACTTTGATCCTCTTACTGACAAGCCAGGTACTAGCCAAGATGAGATTTATGTAATTTTATTCCAGGGTTCTCGCCACAGATTACTACTGGAGAGGTATTTTCACTCAGGCTGCAAGTCCACTCTGTAGAATCACCACATATTTACTGTGAACAAGAGTTACATACATCAGAGCCACTAACCCCTCCAGGCCTTGATTCAGCAAAGCACTTAGCCATATACTCATAGGATTTGCTAATTGATATCCTATGATTTTATTACTATTCCCCAAGAAAGTCAGAACTATTTTTCCTGTCCTCTCTAAAGCACTGCAGTGGAATAGCCATGATACTGAAAAGTAACTTAATCAAAGCACACATTTTAAAAAGGTCAGTTCCACCCCATACTGATAATGAGAGTGTTCTCCATCTATCCATACCCAATTTCAAAGACCTGAGGAGTAATGCACCATTCCTACTACCCAAATCATTCCAATTGACTTTTTCACCTCTTTTATCCCACATCGCTATTATTTCCTTAGTCAGAAAGCTCCTCAGATGTATGGATATTTATTCTAAGCTGCTGCCATCCTTTGAATTCTGAAAACAGCTCTAATATTTGTGGCATTGAGTGTTCTGGATCCCTCAATGTCAATAATACATCATCTACTTATAGGCTTGCCTTGGTTTCTACCTTATTGCCAGAACAAGACAGAGCCTCAGCTGGTGTAAATTGTCCTAGCTCCTTTGAAGTCAATAGAGCTATGAAAATTTGCACAGGATCTGGCCCCATACCTTTTATATTTTGGTCTTGCTGAATTTCTCTGGCCAGAGGCTCCACTGCCAGAACAATCATTAATGTGGGAAGCTTTGCTTTGTTCCCCTCCCAAAAGCAATTTCTACACTGGAAGATCATTTGTTATTCCTCAAATTGTTAAATTACTGTATGGAATCTTAATCCATTTAATACATCCCTGCCTGGTATCATATCTGTCTAGTGTTTGTCTTTAACAATCACATTCAATCACCACAAAGGCTTTCTCTGCACCCATCAACAGGGCCCTACCAAATTCATGGCCATGAAAAACATGTCACAGACCATGAGATCTGGTCTCTGTCTGTGAAATCTGGTCTTTTGTGTGCTTTACCCTACACAACACAGATTTCACGGAGGAGACCAGAGTTTCTCAAACTGGGGGGCCTGACCCAAAAGGGAGTTGCAGGACGTGGTGGCCACAAACTTATTTTAGGGGGGTTGCACTATTGTTACCCTTACTTTTGTGCTGCCTTCAGAGCTGGGTGGTGGGAGAGTGGTGGCTGTTGGCTGGGTGCCCAGCTCTGAAGGCAGCACCCCACCAGCAGCAGCACAGAAGTAAGGGTGGTAATACTAGACCATGCCACCCTTACTTCTGTGATGCTGCCTTCAGAGCTAGGCAGCCAGGGTGGCGGCTGCTGACTGAGGAGCCAGCTGTGCAGGCAGTAGCTCAGAAGGAAGAGTGGCAATACCATACCACACCATCCTTTCTTCTGCACTGCTGGTGACCACTCTGTCTTCAGAGCTGGGCTCCCAGCCAGCAGCCACTGCTCTGTAGCTGCGCAGCTGTGAAGGCAGTGCTGCCAGCAGCAGCACAGAAGTAAGGGTAGCCGTACCGCAACCTCCCCCTACAGTAACCTTGCAAACCTCCCACCCCCCTTCCAATTCCTTTTTGGGTCAGGAACCCCACAGTTATAACCCCGTGAAATTTCAGATTTAAATAGCTGAAATAATGAAAATTATGATTTTAAAAATCCTATAGCCGTGAAATTGTCCAAAATAGGCTGTGAATTTGGTAGGGCCGTACCCTCAGGAAGGCCCTGCTAGGTCTTGTATTGTCTTTGCAAGAGGCATTGTGTGTCCTGTATTCCTGGAGAGGACAGTTCATCACAAATTGCCCTTTTTCTCCTATCCGATGAGGTTTCCATGTACATATTGAGGGCACTTGGATTACAGCTTACCGGAAACCCAAGTCAGCTAGGGCTAGACTGCGCTAGGTTAGCTGTCCTACTTTCTGCCGCTGAACTGAGGAGACAGTGTGGGGCGGAGGGCGAAGTTGAAGAAGGGGGAAATTGCCTCAGATAGGATAGTGGGAGACCAAAGTGATCTCACTGAAACCTCTTTTGTATTATACTTGAAAACTTTTGGTTAAAAATTCTTAACAGAGACTAAAAGTAGGGAACCCTACCAAGATCAACACACAGCTTTAAACCAAACATATTAGTAGCAAAATGGCATTTTCACTCCAAACTAGCTCACAAATGAACACATTAGACCATGTCTTTGACAGAACAATGGCACTTTAAAAGTGACCATTCTAATCTCACTTTAAAGAAAAAAATCTCTGATCACCTCACCTGCCACTTCCTTAGTTGCCAAGAAAAATTTGAGCATACACCAAAAATACTAAAAGAGGATTGAGTGTTGCATTAAATGTATGTGCCTCTAGAGACTAGGGTTGAATGTGCGGACTGAACTTTTTCTAATAACTTAGATGGGAAAAATCCATAGCGCAAATCACCTGACTTAGTTTGGCTTAACAAGAACTATTTACTAAAAAAAAAAAAATCCAGAGTGCTGATTATTTTCATTCTCACCCAAGAAGCAAAAAATGGCACACATGCAGAATATGAGATTTTTCCAGCTGTAAAACGTGTGAGAGGGAGAAAGAGATTGTGGATAATTCATTAGTTCACCCTGTTTCTTTTTCAGTCAAATTTAAAGATTTCTTCACTGACTTACAAAAAAGGGTTTCCCAGTGAAAATGAGCTAGGCCTTGAGGGACTGTATATCCATCAGTCAATGCTTACGTAAAGTATAAAAGTCCCACAGCACCTGAGACTGAAGACCTCTAGCTACAAAGTAAATGCAGTACAGGTAGTGATAGGCAGACTTTTCCCTATTGCTCCATCAACATGCCTCAGTCCTGATTTAGATCATTGTAAGGGGAAGTTTCCAAGTACTGTCAATTATGATGGGTTGCTTTTTGGTTTTGGTAATGCAGAAATTTGTCCCCTGGGAACCAGGATTATACCACCCACTCTTTTAACATAAGCCACCGAAAAGCTATTAGATAAGTAGTATCAATTTTCAATCACTGCCAACCTGAGCTAGATTTGAACCAGCTGAAAGGTTAACATGAGCAATTTTTAAAAAAATCATTACCATAACATTAGGGAAGAAGCAGCTGTGTTAACCTTTTTGGGATGCAGACATACTGCTGAGCATTAATTTGGCTGGCAGCTTGGAAAATGCTAGGATTCTAAGGGTTACAATCAGGATAGGACAATTTCCCAAGAGAGCAAATAAAATCAGAGAGGTACATTTTTCTTCCCAGTTCCTGCCTGCTGTAACTCTGAACCCTTCATTAAAAATGTGATAAGCCATGCAATATATTTTTCTGTATATTATGGCCTTTAATCTTTAATGTTAATGACAGAAATGTTACCATTAGCTAGCCTGTATTTTGCTCTACACTTTAGAAATACTTTTATAGCCGTGTTTTCCTTTCAGGCAGATGGTAACCATTTCAGCCTGAATTCCTCTTTATATTAACATAGAGAGATTTTGAAAAAATAAACTAGACTATAATATACTAAAATAGAATAACTTGTGGCATGTCAAATACATTTTTCTAGCCACGCATGCATTTAAACTTTACTGTTACTAGGTGTGTGCCTTGATACTGTAGTCAATTTCATAAACATTGCTGACTAAAAGAAATTAAGTTAACCTCTATCGCTAAGGCACTCAGACTTGTACTTTCACCACGCACAGATTCTAGAACAGAAATTATTGGCTGACCTACTGGAAAATCCATGTATTTATAACATAAGAGGAGTGTTTGAGAAAGGCTTGGTTCAATGATTAGCTAATGGGGCGAGGTGCAAGGAACTCTTGAATGCTAATCCTAGTTCTGACCTTTCTCTGTGACCTTTTATTCATTCAATCTCATTCCCACCATTTTTTCAGCTTTTACCTATAGCCCAGGGCTTTTGAGGGGTAATTAGTGGGCTGTGTCTGCAATTACAGGGCTAGCACAGCATTGTTAGCTGCTACACTAGCTGCATCAGGAGGTCTGTGAAGGTAACCACCATCCCTCTCACGGGAGAGAGTAGTAAAGGACACTGGAAATAATACTGGCCAGCATGATCAGCAGGGTCTTAGCACACCTAACTATTGGCAAGCTTTCTGCAGGCATAATGGCAAAGGAGACTTTGAAAGAGGGACTTGAACATCCACACATCATGTGCTCCATTCCTCCAGCTGCACAAAAGGAGGAAGAGGAGCAGTCACATGATGGTAGAGCTCAGTGTGAATGTGACAGGGAAGGGTGAAGCCCACATATGCATACCATCCAGTGATGCCAGCAGGGAGAGCTAATGTCATAGGTGTGTTCTGCTCATGCACGGCAATACTTGCTTTCCTCCATCTCTCCACCCAGGGGCCTCAGCCTTGAGGGTGTGACAGTCACGGTGTCACTTTCCTAATGTTTTTTCAAATTAAGCTGATCCACAGAAAAAATGCAAACTCAATTCCTCTCAGTTTGAACCACAGGTTAATTCTGATGCCACTCGCTATACATTTATCCGCCTGAAAATCTCACTTCACGCTGGTACAGCCCTTCTCCAACCTCCACAGCTCCCTGGCGGGTCGTTCTTACATACCTGGGCACAAGGTGAATTTGAGTCATGGTGTAATAGGGGGGGAGCAGAACACAGCATTCCTGGGTGTTATGAATGAGAAGATAGCACGCCATACCAAGGTCAAGCTGAAGAGGCAGGGTACACCCTTGAGACTTGTGAGCAACGCAAAGATAACTCAAAGCCAAGAGAAAGCCAATCCTTCCTTATCTATCTGTGCATTTCTAGCAAGCTCATCACTGTAGTGTCTAGATGCCACTTATGCAACTAAGGGCATGGCTACACTTGTGAGTTAGAGCACATTAAAGCAGCCCAGTGCACTCTAACTCACGACACATCCACACTGGCAAGGCGTGTAGAGCGCTCTGACTCGGGGGCTAGAGCGCTCCTGGTACTCCACCTCGGAGAGTGGAATAAGGTTTGATGCGCCCCACTGGAGTGCTGCAGCACTCTAATCAGCCTCCAGAAGTTGATGTGCTTCTCACATCGCAGTAATCAGCCTCAGTGATCTCTTCAAAGGTCTCATCCAGAATTTGGGCAATTGGCTTGCACAGGTTTTGTAGGAGAGCCACTGTGGTCCTTGTCCCAGTCAGGCTAACATGCTCGCGCCACTGTGCCCTGAGGGGCGGTGGGGGGGGAACCATTGCTGCACACAGCCAAGCTGCATATGGGCCAAGGTGAAAACCACACTGTAGTAAAAGACCATCCTTTGCTTCCCAGGTCACCCTCAGCAGCGAGATATCTTTCAGGACGAACTCCTGTGGAAAATGTTGGGACAATGTTCAGTATAGGAGCCCCTGGCAGTTTTTGGCTCTCCCCAAGGCACAGAAACCCAGAAGACAGTACAGGCTTGAAACAATCAGTCCCCCTTGACCCTGTGCTTACTCACCATTTTGGGGCTCCCATGGGTTATGTGCACTCGCTTTGGGATGCGCAAATTATGTTATTGTGTAGACTGTACTTGCCCTCCTTAAGTACGGGGGAATCATTGCTCTGTCTGGTGTGAACAATGCTGCCTCTGTTAAGTGTTGTGTTTTACCTTCACAGATGCAACCTTGAGATCTCAGCTGTCCGTGTTATCACCGGCCAAGAGACTGCAAAGAATCAGGAAGAGGCCACGTAGAAGCAAAGAGGACATGCTGCATGAAGTAATGCAGCAGTCACTTAACGAGAATCTAAAAGTGCAGGAGTGGAGGGAGCATGAAAGTAGGATCTGCCAACAGAATGCGTATCGCCAGCACAAAAGTGCGGAGCTCCAGCAGCAAAGCACAGATCGGCTGATAAGCATCATGGAGTGCCAAGCAGACTCAATCCAGGCACTCGTAGCCATGCAGGTGGAACACTACTGCGACCCCCCCGCTTGCAGCCCTTGTCCCAAAACTCTTTCCCTTGTCCCTCCATGTCACTTCCAACCCACTTTCCCCAACATCCGGGTTCTTATTGCCATCAGCTGCCTCCAACACCTGTAGCTTCACCACCCAGCCCTAAAAACTATGACCCTTAACCACTGCACTCATCCCCCATCCTGAAGTGCAGCACTCATTGCACAGTACTCCAGACAGGAAGGCTGGGCATGATAACAGGACATATGCAAATCTGTGATTGTACTGTTTCTCACCCCAGGCCCTTGCCCTTTCTGATTTCCAAACAATTGTGTTTCTTTCAATAAATGAATTTTCTTTTCAATAAATGGATATTTTGGCTTTGAAAACATTCTTTATTATTGCATAAAGTAAAAGATACTTTAGCCCAGGAAAGAAACAGGCACTGCAAATCAGTTTAGCAAAACACAGATTCCTACTAAAATTGAAACCACTGCACTTCACTCCCGTGCAGAGCACCAGACATTACTGGTGGCTTTCAGCCTCAAATTGCTCCCTCAAGGCATCCCTAATCCTTGCAGCCCCACATTGGGCCCCTCTAATAGCCCTGCTCTCTGGCTGTTCAAATTCAGCCTCCAGGTGTTGAACCTCCAAGGTCCATGCCTGAGTGAAGCTTTCATCCTTCTCTTCACAAATGTTATAGATGGTACAGCACGCAGATATAACTGTGGGGATGTTGTGATTGGCCAGGTCCAGCTTCCTATACAAAGAGCATCAGCGGCCCTTTAAACGGCCAAAAGCACACTCCACTGTCATTCTGCACTGGCTCAGCCTGTTGTTGAACCGCTTCTTGCTGCTGTCAAGGCTCCTTGTGTAGGGTTTCATGAACCACAGCATTAAAGGGTAAGCGGGGTCTCCAAGAATCACAATGGGCATTTCGACTTTCCTGTGATGATCTTCTGGTCTGGGAAAAAAGTCCCAGCTTGCAGCTTCCTGAACAGGCCAGTGTTCCAAAAGATGCGTGCATCATGCACCTTTCTGGGCCAGCCTGCATTAATGTCAATGAAACACCCACAAGTGCCTGGAGAACCATAGACGAATACCTCTTCTGATTAACGTACTCGGAGGCTAGGTAGGCTGGTGCCAGAACTGGAATATGAATCCCATCTATCGCCCCTCCGTAATTAGGGAAACCCATTTGTGCAAAGCCAGCCACAATGTCATGCATATTACCCAGAGTCATGGTTCTTCTGAGCAGGATGCGATTAATGGCCCTGCAAACTTGCATCAACACGATTCCGACGATCGACTTTCCCACTCCATTCCCGCAGACCGAAAGGGAAGACAGAGCGCACAGCACAAAAAACATTGAAAGATGGCGGCAAATGTGGACGGAAGCAGAGGGATTGCTGGGATGCGTACTGATGCATCACTGGGTGTTGGGACAAGACTCAGAATGCCCTACACCCCACGCCCCGTTCCCACAAGCCACAGAGCCAGAATGGGAAGAAGTGATCTGTGGGATAGCTGCCTATAATGCACTGCTCCCAATGCCGCTGCAAGTGCCGCAAATGTGGCCACACCAGTGCGCTTGCAGCTGTCAGTGTGGACAGACTGCAGCGCTTTCCCTACTGTGCTCTACGAAGGCTGGTTTAACTCAAAGCGCTCTACATCTGCAAGTGTAGCCATGCCCTACATTTCACAATGAGTTGCCTAAAGCAGGATGCAAATCGCTCTACACTGTCCCTTATTCAGCCATTGGCAGCGATCCTTCAGTAGTTCATGGCAAGGACTTTGCCTTTATTAAGCTAGAAAACAGAGGTAAGTCTTGCATCCTGCTCTTTACAACATAGCAAGACTCAGGACCAGTCTGCACTAGGAAATTAGGTCAGTATAACTACATCACACAAGGGTATGAAAAATCCACATCCCTCAGCAACGCAGATAAACTGACCGAACCCCAGTGTAGACAGCGGTAGGTTGACAGGAGAATTCTCCAGTGGATCTATCCACCATCTGTTGGGGAGGTGGATTAAGTAAGCTGATTAGAGAAGTCCTCCTATAAGCATAGCTAGCCCCTACACTGAAGTGCTGTAGCTGCGCTACTGCAGTGTTTTAAGTGTAGACAAGCCCTCAGGCTCATCCTGATCTCTTCCATCTTGCTTTTCAAATTCAAAGGCTTGACTCTCACTCCAAGGAAGGAAATAAAACACTGTGGAATTGGGGCTGTCGATTAATCACAATTAACTCATGCAATTAACGCAAAAAATTAATCGTGATTAAAAAAATTGTGATCATTCGCAGTTTTAATCGCCCTGTTAAACAATAGAGTACCAATTTAAATGTATTAACTATTTTTGGATGTTTTTCTACATTTTCAAATATATTGATTTCAATTACAACACAGTGCTCACATTATATTATTATTTTTATTACAAATATTTGCATTGTTTAACAGGGCAATTAATCACGAGATTAATTTTTTTAATCACTTGACAGCTTTATATGGAATATCAGCAAAATAAAGTGGGTGAAATCCTGGCCCCACTGAAATAAAAGCAAGATGCCATTGGGCCATAATTTCACCCTTATAGTCTGCTCCTGCTTTAATGGGAGAAGAATGGGGGCTTCCAATGTGTCAGCTGACATGAGAAAGAACCTGAAATGTAAAAAATAAAAGCGTACAAATACCGGCAAGTTAAACGTGTTAAACTCCTGAAAAAGCAAATAGCAGTAGCACCATGCAAAAGCAATTAATGATACTCTAAGGAAGGTTTTTGTTTGTCCCCAACAGTAAATGTCACTATAGTTACAACTTGTAAGCAAGCATTCTAAAGATGTCAGTGATATTTTATAGATTCATAGATATTAAAGTCTGAAGGACCCATTTGCGATAATCCGATCTGAGTATCACAAGCTATAACATTTCAACCAATAATTCCTGTATCATATTCATCTGAATAGGGAGAAAAAGTGGATCATTGACAAAAAGGGACAGGAGAATCCAAAACTGAGTACTTTCAGCATTTCAACTCTAAATTATTTTCCAGAAATAACTCACATCTACTTACGCTATTAATGAAATTCTACTGATCTGAATCATAACCCTAATTTGACTGGGTTTTTAAGTCGAATTCTACTTGTGCCATCTATATATGCAGGCATATACATACACATGTGTGCATATATCTCTAGACATGTGTGTATAGATACACATATTCACATATATCATCAGTAGTTTGTCATGTTAAGAAAATTATTATAGATATAATTCTGGATCTGATTTTAAGACATGATATGCACACACACACACACACACAGCATTGGAATTAATGATGCAGAGATAGGCAAATACAACTTTTTATCTGTAGCTCCCTAAGACATGACATTGAAGAACAGGATGCATCTTTATTTACCAGACTTTAAAACTAGTAGGTTTCAGTTCATTATTTTTTAAAAAAATCAGCTCCCAAAAATCACTAGGACACACTGGGGCATCCATTTTAGAATCAATGCATAATTTGAGATGACTTTCCCCAAAATTCGCCAACTTGATTACTAAAAGATTAGACCTAGACCATAGTTTTGACTTTAAAAAAAAAGCCATATAAGTTACCATTTAAATGAGCAGTAGCATATCCACAATATCCTTTTTAAACATAACTTTTCAAAATCGGATTCTGGATTATATCCTCCAACATTTGTCACACCTCCAAACTACAGAGTGACTTGCTATATTGGAACAGACCCAGTCATGACAAAGTTTTGCGTCAAAGATTCACTTATTAAAGTCTTTGTGTGCCTGACAGCTCTGTTACAATCTTATGTTTTCATTACATCTCTGCATTATGAGGTAGACATGATAAATCTTAGCTGCTGTTAAGAATCTGTTCTGATGTTTTTTGTCAGTGTTTTTTGTTACTTTCACTTGCAACTATCTCCATTTTAATTCATGCTGCCATGTTTGGAGGATGCATTATTTTGCACCAAAGCTTGGCATCATTGTCGGAGTTTAAACTAGGGTGCTTGAAACTTTCTTTGCAGCTAACATGTAATAATGTTAAAAATTAATCAGTTGTTTGTAACTAACAAGAAATACGTGAAACCAATAATGTGTATGATTGGCACTATGCAAGATATCTTTTCTTCCCAAAGAACAGTATCCTTCTTCCATTGCCTGTTAGCCACCCTTAACTTTCATCAGTTTTGATATGTTTGAAGTTTGTCATGTAAAATTTTCAGGACTGGGACATTATCTTTATACTTGCCTGTAAAGCATCATGGACATCTACTGTGCTCAATACACAACAATAAGATTAATAACAAACAGCCAGGTTACAATTCTTTCACATTATACTTGTTAAAAGCAAAACACTGCCTCATCCTTTACTATGGACCCATTATCAGTGCTGCCATAATACAACTGGGCCCAATTCCAATCTCTCAGTGACAGAAGAACACATGGAAATAAAGACAAAATAACAATAAGACCAACAAATAAGAATTAGGTCTGCTAGGTTTAAGGCAGCATGCACAAGTTTTGGTGCTTGTGGGGATTTCCTCTTTTAATTAAAAATAATGATTTATAGGCTCTGAGTTATTTAACAAATAGTTGAGTGTAACCAATGTCCTAGAATAACTTCATCTATGCCACTATTGTCTTCTCACATGTCTCTGGAGGCCAAAGAAGAGAAGGGGGATAATGATTTAATCAAAGCAAACTCAAATGACAGTTATCCTGTGCAGACATAAACAGAGTTTTGGATATCTTTTTTCATGTGTCCTTTTTAGAAACCGTGAAGAAAATACAGCACTTAAGAAATCTGAGTTAATGCATACTTTTACCAAGTACTTTTATATTTGAGGGAAGGACTAAAATCTAATAGGTTATTGGATGGATCTTAACCTATTTATGACGTTGTGAAAACAAAGTGTTTATTCTGCATTTGATTCTCACATTTCATAGAGTAAAATCAAATAATTAGTGCTAGCTCAACATTTGCTGCTGTAAAATGGTCCCTCAATCACATATACAAATAGAAAATTACTAAAATAACATATGGACCTAAGAGACTGGATCTTATTCAAATAGAACAGTATAGTAGGTACTAACTAAAAGTCTAATTTTTCTCAGTTCAAACTGAACAGGAGTACTTGTGGCACCTTAGAGACTAACAAATTTATTTCAGCATAAGCTTTCGTGGGCTACAGCCCACTTCATTGGAACATTCAGCAAGAAGATATTTATACATACAGAGAACATGAAAAGGTGGAAGTAGCCATACCAACTGAAAGAGGCCAATCAATTGAGATGAGCTATCATCTGCTACTCTGAAATCAGTTCAAACTGTTATTGAAATTTAAAAATAGCCAATACGTTCATGCAGCTTCTGGACCATAACTACCACAGTGCACTGGTGTTTTCAAACTGGATTTCCTACATGCCCATTTCCCACAAAGGAAAATTATATGACCAAAGCTACTGTACTAGGGGTATATAACATCAGGCATTTGCTTGTACATCATCATTGACTTGGACAAGTTTGTTTCAAAACCCTTTTCGTACTAATTCTTATAGAGTTAATTTAAATTTATTACAGTTCTTCTAAGTGTAAATTTGTTCCCAATTGTTGAAGACTGCTAAGTTGAAAGGTGTTTTTAGAGTAAAAAATAGTATAAGCAGCTTAAAGGCTTATAACTATAGATGAAAGATTATATTCTGCTACAGAAATTTCACAGGGCGATTCAAGCAGAAAGTGCTCAATGCCACTGACAAACTCATCTTTTTCCATCACAAATATACACGCTTCCAAGTTGAGAAATGTAAGCATAAGGATGGAAATGTCACAGGCTGGGTAGCGTGTAACCTTAACTCCATAACATTCTGCAAGTATTTTGATTTTCTTTTAAGTAAAGAAAAACCAGATAGTGGCACTTAATAGCAGGAAGAACATCAGTCTGCTCTGCCTGCTAGATCAGGATCAAACACTCCAGATCAGAAAGAATATAAATGTACCTGATAGTCCAACTTCTCCAGAAATAATCTGCATGCATTGGGAGGGGTGGAGGGAAAGAGATTTTATTTCCAAGTGTTCTTTCACAGTTACGGGATTACCTTGACCTTCATCCCTTCTTTATTCATTCAGTTCTTGACTCCTTTATCCTCTGCTGGCAAATTGAAGGTCTGCCTGGTGGTCATAGGTCACTGAATTAATCACTTTAAATAAGAGCTTTGCTGATGTTCCAGAATTTCTAGTGTGACCTACTTCTCCATTTCTATTTTTCATAACTTTCCCATTTTCCTCTGTTGTTTATAAAGGAAAATACATGGAATAAGATCACGAGACAGATCATACCAAGGAACAAGAAAGACAGCAAGAGCCTACTGATAGCAAAGTAATGGAATTGGCAACTGAATATGAATACACAAAGCTGGAATAGCTGACTGATTAATGAGCTCCAACTAGAATTGAATTGAACCAAAGTACCATGTAGCGACTCATAAATATTATCAATGTGGCATCTGGGGAGACCAGAAGGCTAAATGATTAAGGCTACAGTGCTAAACCCCAGCCCACAAGTCTCTTCCTAATGTTGACAGTGACATCCCCACTTTGAATCATGGGAAGCAGAGATGAAAAAGCCTTATTAGATTATTCAGCCCATCTCTCTGCAAATACAAGATTGTTTCCTAATGTTTTGCCCAGTATAGGTTTTGAATTTCCATGGTGATACCGTTTCAATTCCTTATGAATTATTCTTTATTAGGCACCAACAATAGACTCTGTAGTGAACAAGTCACAAAAATAAACACAGTCCTGGGACCAAAAGCTTAAAAAGGCAAAAGAGCAATAAAATAAGATGCATTGGGGGTGACCCAGGACCTGTCTGTAACACTGGCAAACCAGGTGCCAGCTCCTGCCAGGGCCCCAGGCCAATTCACTTGTGCACTAATATAGATCCAAGTGATTGTTAAATGTGTAAGAGTATATTTGGTGTTTAAACTTCATAAAAACTAGGGAGTTGTCACTTGCAATATTTTCACTTATCAATATCCCATTATAATGTAGTAGCAAATATTTAAATTGTATATACCCCTGTAACTAATTAAGCCACCAAATAAGCCATCAAATGAGAAAAAGACCTTGTGGAATGAAAAATGAAGAACTTTAACATGAAAGTGCTAATTTGAAAGCAAGTGGTCATTGTGTGTGATGATCTGAGGTCAAAGACTCAAAATGCATTCCTCGCTCTCCCTCATCAAAGGAAAAACCCTTGTGGGTAGTGCCACTGTCAGGAAGGCACTTAGCAAATGCTTAATTTGCATTGATTTACACACCCTTCCTGAATAGGGATGCTTTCCTGTATGGGGGCCACTGTCTTCGCTCATGTAATATTGGGAATGGCGTGACTACTGACATTAATTAATGTGTGTATGCATCACAGGAGGAGCAAATCTTTTAGAAGATTAGAAGAGCACTTTACAGACACTTCCTTCTGGGAGGTTATTCCACGGCACAGCCAAAGATGTGGCTGGGATATAAACACTGTAACAACTGTACATTGACTAGTTGACATATTGTACTGGGGAACCTGGTTCAGTAGGGTACTTGCATCAGTGCTTAAATCCATTGGCTCTAATGGGATTTAAGCAAGTGTGTAAGTGCTTTGCTGAATCACGGCTACGGTAAGGAAAGTGATGAGTTCAGCTGAATTGTTGGGTGTTTAGTCTCTCTCATATGTGCAGCTAACACCAAAAATCCCACACCTCACTCACATGCCTCGTCCCAATAAAGTCAGCATCAGGGAAATTAGGGAATTGCAAAAAACATGCACTTTTCTATTACGCTTTATAACCCAGCGGCACTTATCACACCCTCTGACTTCCTTCTTGCGGACACTTCAGTAGAACATTTTCTTGATCAGATTAACTTAACATTATCTGCTCCTTAGATTTAAAGTACACCTTGAGAGATTGCATTTATAATGTGAAATAAAAAAGAACTAATTCCATTAACTCAAAGTAGGTCGCTAATCGACCTTTCAATACAGTGTATTTAACATGACACTATGCCATTTTAATATGCAAAGAGGTTGATCCTTAATAATTTAATACTTTTTATTTCCTCCCTACAGAACATGTCTTCCAAGTGACTCAGGGAAAGAAGCTGTGAATTTGCTTCAGTTATTACTATGCCACAGGAGCGAGATTGCCTAATATACCATCCTTTAAACATATCCTCCTGTTAATTACTTTTACAATGTCACATGACAAAAAACACTGTGTGGTTATTAATAAACCCACATGAATACACATACACACACCATAATCTACTTTTCCCCCTGTCCCTGCCCGCAGGTATATGGGATCTTGGGGAGCAATTACCACACAGGTGGGGTGCAAAATAAACTTTATTAAGAAAATGCAAAAACAGGGAAAATTTAATAGTGAGGGGTATGGGGTTTGTTAAGGTAGGCAATTGGGGAGGGAGTTCTTTTAGTATAGTATAGGGGGTTTCAATAGTGGGGTACAATACAGTGGGGTACAATACTGTTGGTAACCAACTAACACTGAAGTATAAATGTAACAGGTAGCTTACAATTTCTAGGAAAAGGGTGTGTCACAGCAGCATATAACCAACTAACAGTTATGGGTAAAATGTGTTAAATAACCAACAACTCTAGGTAAAAATGTGTCACAGTGGTGTAAATATAAAATGTGAGGTGTGTGAGAGAGAAAAAGGGTAACCAATGGGGTTTTATGCTAGACTTCAGTAATACAATTGAGGTTTGGCAGCAGTAGGAGCGGGGTGAACACGTGGGGGAAGGGATTAAAAGAGAGAGAGAGAGAGAGAAAGGCAGTGGTAGAGGAATGAGGTTAGGGGATGGGGGAAGAGGAGCACGTGGTGGAGCAGAAACCAAAGATAGAGGCACTACAGAGGGAGATTTAAACTCAGGGAGACACAGAGAGCAGACAGGCTGCAAGTTTAAACAGCAGAGAGACTGCAATGAGTGACTGGGGAGCTGGGGGGGGGATTGGGGCAGTGGGAAGACAAATTCAAATAGTAAAAACCTTATCTATCCCCTAACTTAATCAAACTTATATAAAATGACAAGCAGCTACAGAATACAACCAGGCAATGATTTTCTAAACTTATCTTAACCAACAATTAGGCAACACAACAAATATCACAGAAACTTACAAGCTCTACAATCTTAACAAACTATGACTTATTAAATTAAAAAAAAACAAGACCTATGGTGCACCTTATGCTATGGGGAGGTTACAGAGGGCAGAGTGGTATGTATCCAGGACCCAGCTCCCAAGGAAGCCAAGGGATGGTGGCTACAGCGGTGGATACAGCTGAAAGCAGAGAGCCCCAAGGCAAAGCCCACAGGAGCAGAGCTTAGCAGTGGCAAAGAGCCCTGTAGTTTAAGAGAGGTTTTAAGACACAGACCAAGGTTTAGCTTGAGTCTGTGTGCTGGGGAAACAGAGCCAGCAGCTAAAATAATAAAATAAAAGTATAGAAAGTTTTACAGAGGGATTCTTACCAGTCCCCAAGGCAGCAGCAAAGGCAGAAGCAGCAGCAACATCAGAAGAGGCAAGGAGGGTTCGGTACAGTCTCAATAATCAGGAGATCTCTCAGGTAGCAATTCGTTCTTCGTGGGGGGGGTTTCAAAAACGGGGGTACGCTCAAAAATAAAACGAGAGTGGAGAAAGGACCCCCCAGAACCCCTGGCTGATCAGACCAGGCAGCAATGCAGGAACCTTTCTGAGGTGTGTTTCAAAAATGTCTGGTTTTAAAGGCAAACTTGGGCAGTTTCCCACCAGTAATCCTGATAGGCTCCCTCTGTCACAGGGGAGGGGGCACAGGGGAAAAACTGAAGGTAAGCCCAGAGACATGCCTGGACATAGTCCTGTGCAATAGGTGACTCAAGAGCACATGAGACTATGACTCATGCCCAGGATCTTAAAACCACAATAGGCCTTGCAGCTCTGGACATTGCCTACCCTACACCAAGCCCAGGTTCAACGAGGTGATAACAGGACTAACCCTTTGAAAAGGGCAGTGGTCCCACTTAGCATGCAGCACAAGTGGCCATCCCTTTGAGAAGGGCAATGGCTCTTGTTAAACAACTTAAGGGGCCCTCCCTTTGAGAAGGGCAGTGGCCCTGGTAAACAACTTAACAGCCAGGGAAGAGCGGCCACAGGAGAACAGAAAACAAAATGGAGTCTGGGGAAACAAAATGGAATAGGGGAATCGCTGTAACGGACACCCCCTTTTCACCAATACAATGGTTCTTCATACCCCACATTCTATACACAGACAATGATCACTTCCAACTGCAGAGCTCAGCTGGAATTCACTAATTCTCTGATCAATAAATTCACATGTAGTAAAATGTGTTACAGTGATTATTTGTGTGTGCACGTGTGTGTCTTCCCCCCCACACACACACAGAAAACACAGGGATATATTCCCATTTAATCTGGTCTACACTACACATTTATGTTGGTATAACTACGATGCTCAGGGGGTGGAAAATCCACACACCTGAATGATATAGTTACACTGACCTAACTTCTGTTGTAGACAGAGCTATGTAGACAGGAAGGTTTCTCCCATCAGCCTAGCTACTGCCTCCTGGGGAGGTGGAGTGCCTATACCGACAGGAGCAGCTTTCCCCTCAGCATAGGTAGCTTCTTCACTCAGCACTACAGAGGTGCAGCTGCATTGGTACAACTGTGCCGCTGCAGCGCTGTAAGGGCAGACTAGCCCTAAGACTCCTTTATATTGCTCAGGCATGTCATTTACTCCCACGTTACAGCTCATTCACTCTGAAAAAGTGGTGTGAAGGGGCCTTTGTGTGAATAAGAATGTTTTGTAATGGGAATCACGTGCTGTATTGTCTGATATCTTATTATCATTTGGTAGATTCAAATATATAAACTGAGAACAACTCACTACTGTTTGTTGTGTAGGAGATATGTTATATTTCTGCCACCTGTGTTTTCAAGAATCTGACACTAAAAGCCATGTCTACACTACCACTTATATTGGCAAAACTTATGTTGCTTTTGGGGTGGGAGGGTGTGAAAAAAACACATCCCTGAGTGACAATAAGTTTCACCAGCATAAGACATAGTGTGCACAGTGCTATATCGGCAGGAAGGCTTCTGTCAGCATAGAGCGGCTACATGAGCAAACTTACAATGGTGCAGCTGCATCAGTTCAGCTATGCCATTGTAAGCTCGCCAGTGTAGACATGGCCTAAGACAATTATCAAATGGTAGTTTAAGAAATCATCTCCTTTGCTTTCTGTACATCTTAATATAAAAATAAAGAAACAAATCAACATCCTTTACGCAAGTGAGCACATTTAAAGTGTCCCCATATTTGCTACATTTTTTAAATTCTTTCATCCACTAGCATTTCTTTTTAGGGTGCATAACAGCACAAATGGGGGATAACAGATGATGAAAGCTGGATATATCTTTAGAATTCAAATGTCAACTACAGTTAAGATAAGCTGCTGCATTTTAAGACCTAGCTAGTTAACTTGTGGTTCACTGGAAAACTCAGCAACAGTACGAGTAAGGAAACTGGAAAGAATGTTGGTCTTCACTGGGATTGAGTCTGACAGGTTTCTGGCTACAGTTACTCTGGCACGATTAATTCCCCATTTTGAAATACTATGAAATAGCAGCTTTGTTATAGAACATGCAGTTTAAAGCACCAATGTCAGATTTGCAGCATTTCCTCTTTTCACAGATTTTGTATTTTACACAATTGACAGAATGTATGTTACAGTCCTGTCTTCACAGAAGTGCCAGGAGAACATACTGTAAATTGTCAGATCAGATCACATAATTTCTTAGCCAAAGGCCTCCAACATATGCTGCACACTTGTTGCATGGCTGAAACGTTAACAGAGCTTTTAATTTTGCTCTTTGAAATTTTCATTCATATTTTTGATGCTGATTGTGTAATTCATGCCTTGCAAGTTCACAAAGATTTCTTAAAAGAGAACCTCTTTTTAAATTTAAATTCTCTAGAGTTCTCTTTTGGCTTCATTTTTTTCCTCTCTCCCCCTTCCCCAAAGCTAATTTATTGTCATCTGACAAATTGGATACATTCTTCCTTTCCAGTAAGTTATTTGCCCATGAATTTGTAGCAATGTTTTTACTAACAGCACAGCCTTAAGATAATTTCATTGCTTCTTTATGTGCCAGATGTGGTTGTTCCCCACAGCTGGAGCATTAAGGGAATGTTGTATAACACCCATTTCAAATAGAAATTAAAATCTTCAATTAAAAGCAACTGTGCCTCTGAATCACTTCTAGAGCTCAATACTGGTCTATTTCACTTTTCTGTTTATTCTGCAATAAATTCAGGCTTGAAATCTCATGTCTGCCAAAACACAAGTTCATTTCTCATTTTCACTGTCTCTTGGCATCCTCAAGCAATTTGGTCCTATATCTTTAATTGACTGCCTTAGAGCCAATGTATTTATGGACCAAATTTTGGAACATTGCAAAAACCAATTTTAATGTAAACCCTTAATGCAACTGAGCCCATTAAACATTCCTTAGATTGCTCTTCATTGATTAGTAACATCCTGTTAACAGATTTGTGTTTAATAAGCAGAATTTAATTAATAGCTTTGATGTGCTCCAAAGTTTATTCACATATTACCTCTTTTTAGTTGCTTCTTTAGGGACCTATTACACAAAGTAGTAGACAATGTATTTAACTTATTACAAAGGGCTCTGAATGAACTAGCTTCTCAGTGCTGTATATTAACACATGAACCATTGCTGAATGTATTACAGATGTCTGGCAAATGGTTGTGTCTTATGCTGCCAAACATAGCTGGTATATCCTAACCTATTCGTATAAAGTTGGGAAGCAGCAGAGGGGTTGAGATTAGCAATGGGAAGGTTAAAAGCAAACACCAAACTTCCACCTGGAAAGCTATCAGAGATGGACAGAGGAGCCTTGATTTAGCATTTCATCTGAAGGAGTGCACCTCTCATAGTGTGGCACCCTCATACCATAGCAGAACTTACATTTGTGTGGGACTAGAATCCAGAGCTTTCAGGCTCAGAGGTGACAGTGGTGTCAGGTGAGCCATACTCAGCCTTACTCACTCAAATACCAGAAGCTACTGTTTAGGTGCCCTACCCCGGGGTAAGCAAAATGACAGTTTACAGAATTGCTAGATATGATCCTTAGTTCTGAGGCTGACATTCTGCAAAACTATTTAAAAAAGAGAGAGAGAATTAGTGCATGAAACCCACAAAGATTACTTTGGAGTGAGTTTGTGATCAGCTAATGATTCATTATTACAAATAGCTCAAGAAGAAAAATGTTAAATACTTTGCACTCCCGTAAGAAATTTAATCTGTGGTGCTCAAGATGTTACAAAAAATCACGGTATCATCTATCCCCATTTTAGAGACAGCCCAGAGGGCACTGAAAAATTAAGTGTTTTAACTAGTTTAGGATTTTTAAACCATCATTTCAAAACCTCACAGGGTTACCAAATAATGGGGATTACTACACTAGCACAACAATTGTTACTTCCTGCTAATAATCCAACACTACAACTAATCATGTGAGGAACGATAGTATTACCTGAATGCTTCTTTAATAGCATTGTGCAAAGGCACTTCAGAGATGACCTGTATCTATCTGTACTGCCATAAATTCAGAGACACTGTTGAGATTCATATTACTGAGCTGCAATCATACTGGTCAATAAATTATTTGATTTTGATGCTAAACTTTACAATATTCCTCTTGAAAATATTATCATAAGTGTTAACTTGTAGTTGAGTATTAAACAAGTGCTGCTATGTGCTACCCAAATCTTTCTAAATTAAAATAGCTTGAAAAAAATAAAATGTTATATTAAGGAGTTCAGACAAACTAGAGGATTCAAGAATAGAAATGATTATAAGTAGCTTCTCTGATTCAAATCCTATCCAGTATTTTGCAATCAAATATAAAATCTTGCTCTTGGTCCTGAACATGCCATTTGCACAATATATATGGCAAACATTTATTTTAAAGAAAGGTTCCACTGGATGCTGAACTAGTATGTGCCTCATAGTCTGCTATAAATTTAAAGAATGAAGAAGCCAGGGGAAATAATTGCATAACCACTGAGAAATGATACATAAAGCATGAATATAAAAGAGCGGAACACTCTGAGTGTACATATTTAAATGTTCCCTAGTTACCACTGATTACAGCTTGCCACACTGACAAAACATCTGGTCTGATATTTTTTATATTGAAATCTCCTGGCAGAGAAGAAATCTTTATCTTAAAGCTAACTGAGACCTTTGTTTATTACCTAATATTAAATACTGACACACTCTTATACTGAGGATCTTGCCTTTAACGATACGCTTGATAGAAGAGAACAGTCAATGTTCACTAGCTTTCACCTTAAGTATTTAATAACAGTACTGTTCCTATCTGAAATGTCTTTGATAATTGTGTAATTACACACCTCATTTATCCAATTGTTAAGCCAAGAGTCTGATTAAATATTAACAACTGCTTGGTTCTTCTAGTGTCATTAGTTGGAAAGCAACCCTGTAATCTCAGGTAACACATGATGGTAATTATCCTTCACAGTCACACTTAGCTGAAAATCCAGTACAATCAGTGCAGATAAGGTTGCTAGTAGAAAACACGTTACCTTTATATTCTTTGTTATCTTAGTGCCCAAGCAATGTACATTTCATGCAGACTACCCAAGAATATAAAATAAACCATAATATGCTTATAGTATGGGAGAATTTTAATAAGCAGCTCATTCTCTCTTACGCCTACTCGCCAAAATCCACAGCTGAAAATTGCATCTTGGCTTCAAAAGTCATAATGGAATTTTTACATAAAGAAATGGCCAGTTTGTTTTTGTCCAAATATCCTTCCAGAAAACAAGCTGGAATTCACAGCAGCTTGGATGACTTTTGCAACGGAAAAGCCTGGAACTATGATCTGGTTCTCTAGGACTAGAACAATGAAGAGTGTACCATGTGCATTCTATGAATTACACAAATGTAGCTGAGTTATATAAAAGAGAGATGACCCTAAACTAGAACCAGTGCTTTACGTAGCAGTGTGTATGGGGATGTCACATGGTGATTTCCAAAAAAACATTGCTAAGGAGAGCATTCAAATGTTATAAACAATCCATAGCAATGGCAAACAGATGTTTCTTTAGTTGAGTAACAGCATGGGCCCGAAGAATAGAAACAGGAAGTGAGACTCTGAGCATAGTTTCTAAAGGATCTCTCCCTCCCAGAGAACTCAACTTGTAACATGGGACCCATTCTGACTTCAGTGAGGTGCCTAGAATCAGACGCAGATTAAGGCAATCTAGGGCCCTAGCCACAACGCAACCTGGGGCCTTTGTGGCTCCACTTTCCTTGGGGTGGGAAAATCAACCCATGTTGGGGTGGGAAAATCAACCATCTGCTAGGCTGGTAGGAGTCTTGCCTCCACTTCTGTTTGAGTATGTTGACTCCCTCACCCCCACTTCCCTGATCTGTCCTGGAGCAGACAAGACTCAGTTCTCATTCACATAAGCAGAAAAGTTTGTATGAGGTCCTTGCTGACACCAGCGTAGCAGAGCCATAATGGTAGGGCAGCAACATCCCCTTTTGCTCCCAAGTTGCTGGCAAGGTGTTGATGTGAGCAGTGGTTTCTCTGTTAACATCTCATTATGACAAATGGTGCAGTTTACCCCTCTTGTAGCTATGTGCTTCCAGGCTGTCTCAAAAGTCAGGTTGGCATCACTGGATCCACTGCATCCAGTTCATGTTTTCAAGCTTTTCTTTGCAATCATGCAGGCTAGCAACATAATTTTTTTTAAAGGAAAGCTGAGATGTTTGCTAACTTGTAGAACTCTAAGTTGCATTCTGGGACCCACTTACAAATCCTCTGGGAGGATATGACTTTCCCACCCAACTTCTCTGCTTTGGCGATAAAGAATCTGTGCTTGATTCTTTGCAGGTAGAACACCAGGGCACACTGGACACTGAGAGAGTGAAATTTCTTGTCTTCAGAGGAAGCATGGGGTTTTAGGAAAAATACAGGTAAGTGTGGAACTCAGAAACAATCCTAAGGAGAAACCTACAGTAAAATAAAAGAGAAACCTTTTCTTTGTGAAGCACTGTATAAGGAGGGTCCGCCGTGATGGCTCCTAGTTCGCTGACCATCCTAGCTGAGTTGATAGTGAATGTTGGTGTAGTTGTGCCCAGGCTGAAAAGTGTCTCCATTTACCTTGATAGCAGGTTCTAGTAGACTCTTTTCTACTGTGGTTAAGGATCACCTGAGGAGAGGCTGAATATTTTCTTTGTAACCAATTCTGACTTTTATGCCTCATTACTTGTAATCACTTAAAATCTATATTTCCGTAGTTAATAAACTTGTTTTATTGTTTTATCTAAACCAGTATTGTTTGCATTGAAGTGTATGAGTAACTTTTGAGATAACAAGGTTTGTGCATATCATTCTCTATTTATGAAACGACAAACTTTATATGAGCTTGTATTATTCAGGAGGGCGCTGGGCAATGCAAGACACACATTTCCAGGGGGAAGTCTGGGACTGGGAGTTTGCTGGTGTTCCCTGTAATGGAATTCATTCAATGTAGCTGGGACTGATTTACATGCTCGAGGCTGCACGTGAGCAGGCTAGGAGTGGTTGCTCTCATAGCAAAGCAGTGCAAGAGGCACTCCAGGCTGGAAAACTGAGGGACACAGCTGGCCATCTGTCCAGATTTTACCCTGGGAAATGTCACACACTATAGGATTGCCTCTGATGTTTCCTCCTGGGGGCCAGAGTAAAAATCCTCAGGGAACACAGAGTTGAACTTGAGTCTTAGTGAATGTAGGGACTTGCCCGTTTTCTCACTGAAAAGATTTGGCTCATCAAAAGAGAGGTCCTGGGTGGTGTTTTGGACCTCCCTAGGAAGCCCCAATGAATGCCATCAGGAATACCTCCTCTCAACTAACCCAGTGGCCAAATTTCTGGAAGCCCTATCCACCAAGTCCATTGCAGCCTGGAGAGCTATTTTTTTGCCACTAACTGAAAGAGACTGAAACTGGGCCCTGTCTTCTGTGGAAAGCTTGTCTGTGAAGTCTGCAAGCCTGGAATAGGTATTAAAATAATATTTTGTTATCCCCAGTTGGTAGTCAGTGACAATTGCAGGCCTGTGGAGACCTTCCTCCCCAGAAAGTCCAGTCTCTTAGAACCTTTATCTGCTGCAGTGGCCCTTTGGTAGTGCAACCGAGCCCTTTCAGCAGCTGTCTGAACCACCAGCTAGTTGGGGGTGGGATGGGAGAACAAGAATTCCACCCCGTAGCAGAAACAAAATACTGTCTTTCTGCCCTTTTTAGTGTAGGGGATCAGGTTGCTGGAGTGTGCCAGCTCTAGCCAGTTCTAGTATGGCCTCATTGATGGGCAGGGCCACTATTCCATGGTCTCTGTGGCTGCAAGATGTCTGGAGCTGGTGTTGAGTGTCCTAGATCTCATCTAATGGGATCTGTAGATCACTGGCAACTCTTTGTAACAGCTTCTGGTATTGGTGGTGGCCATTCAGCGGAGAAAGCAAAGCTGGAGTGACCGCCTTATCCAGGGATGATGAAGAGGAACTCGTTGGAACTGTCAGTACCTGTGAATCTGGTTCCAACTCTATCTCCTCGTACACTGATGGAACCAGCTAGCGAGAGAGAGAGAAGTGGTATGACTTTAGAGAGGGGCCTGGATACTTGCCATAAGGATCCTATGGACCCCAATAAGGTCAGAAAGAGGGATCAATTGGTTGTGGGGGACCCCAAGGAAATTGGTACCAGGGAAACGCTGAGCATAACTTCTTAACTGTCTATCAGAGCAGTTCTCAACGTGGAGTCCACAGCCCCCTAGCAGTCCACGAGCCTTCTGAGGGGGTCAGCAGGGCCCCGCAACTGAAACCTGATGCCCTGAGCCCCAGTGGCCCTCCTGGGGCTGAAGTCTGGAGTCCTGGTGCTCACCTGCAGGGCTGAAGCTGGGAGTGGCGCAGGGCTGAAACCAACAAACCCGCTTTCAACCCCTGCCCCTCCCCCAAAGCAGCCCAGGGGTGAAGCCAGGAGCTGCATGGGACTGAAGCCTCGAGCCCTGGTGCTCCCCGCAGGTAGAAGCCCTCAGCCCATGGCTAGAGATTGGGGGCACAAGGGTGTTGCCACTCTCAACTGCAGCACCTTACCCAGAGTGGGGCAGGTCCAAAACCCCACCACTCCCAGCCTCCCTCAGACCCAGCTCTATGGCTAGATTGTAGGTGGGAACCCAGAGCCAGGCAGTGCAGGGATGATGCTCCTCTGGCTGGTGGTGCCATTGAGCCGGCAGCCTTGGCATTCCCCCGTCTGCTGCTGGTGTCCAGAGTTGCATCTGCGCCTCAGCTCCCAACTCCCTTTGTCTGCTCACGCAGCCAGTAAGAGCCACTCATGTGGGGGGACCCGGCTCTGGGTCCAGCAGAGCCCTCGGGGAGTAGCCACCATGAAGGGAGCCCTCCTGGCACACATCCCCTAGCTATCCTTCTCCCTGAAACCTGAGTTAGCCCCCTGCCCACACATAGCCCCTAGCTACCCCCTGCCTGCACCTTGAGCTACCCCCCGTTCCCGCACACAGCCCTAGCCTCCCCCCTGGCTGCACCCTGAATGGTTTTCAAACTTTTTGATCTGAGTCCCCACTTTGAGTTATATTTTTTGGTTGCAGCCCCCCATAACCCAGACAGGCTGGGTGGTCTGTTGAGGTAAGTCAGGGAGGAGGTGGTGCTCCCGCCCTGGACCCCACTATGTGGAGTTGGCACAAGCCCCACCAGCCTTTGACTCCTCAAAATAGAAGTCAAACTACATGTATGCCCAACAGTCTCTCCCCCTGCCCAGCCTGGAGCCCTGAGTCTCCCTCCCACCCCTGCTGGACACTGGAGTTTTTATAGAATGTTGAGGGGGGCCTCAACAAGAACAAGGTTGAGAACCCCTGGTCTATTGGATCTCAACTGCCTCTGCAGAGATATCAGTGTGGCCATCTCCTCCGAGTCCAGAAACTGCTCCACTGGTAGCAGCAGTGCCATTGGTACTGGGGCACTCCTGCCAGATGCTTGGAGGTGAGATGGCTTCTGGGACAGTCATGTAGACTCCTCCTCTGGAGTAGGGACATCCCTCAGGAAGGCCAGGCTGGAAAGAAGTGTAGACTATGGATAAGGAAGGAATATATTTGCTGCTGTTATGTAAGTCTCAGTATGACCTGGTATCCAAGGGATTAGAATCATAGAAGATTAGGGTTGGAAGGGACCTCAGAAGGTCATCTAGTCCAACCCCCTGCTCAAAGCAGGACCAATCCCCAGACAGATTTTTACCCCAGTTCCCTAAATGGCCCCCTCAAGGATTGAACTCACAAACAATGCTCAAACCACTGAGCTATTCCCTCCCCCTCCACAAAGAAAATTCCCACAATTAAGTCTGATGGATCCGGTGCATCTACAGTGACCAGACAGTCTTTAGATAGATGAGGTGATATCAACAATGAGACCAGACCAGCACTCGTAGATGGAACCAGCGAACATCTATCCTGATGCTTCAGTACCAAGGTAACCATTAGAATCAGCAGATCTTTCTTTTTAAGCATCTTGCCCTCTGATTTGAGGATCTTTATCAGAACCAGTTCCTTAGGTTCCATAGGCAAGATCTCACCCTACCAGGACAGACTCAAAGAGGAAGTCTGTTTCTTATGGACAGTCCTCAGTGGGATCTGTCCTGCTCATAAGTGTGTCCCCTACTCCCATGGGGAGTCCTAGAACAGGGTTTAGATGCTGAGGGCTCCACTCCAAAGCATGTGCTTGGAGGGGCACTGCTGGTCAGCTGGAGCTAATGTACAGGGGGTAACCTGGCCCAGATTGAAAAGAGGCCTGACAACCTTCTCCATCAGATGCTTCTGCAGGCAAATCGCCTGGGCTTCTCAAGTTCTAAGTGGAAAGGAGCCACAGATATTGCACTTTGCGGAGAGATGTGCCTCTTCCAGACAGTACAGACCGTGTTGATTTTCATCACTGGTGGAGAAGGATTGAGGGCAGACTTCTGTGAAGCATTTGACATGGTACTGCATGACATTTTGATTAAAAAATGAGAATGATATCCATTCAACATAAGACAAGGTGGGTGAGGTAGTATCTTCTATTGGACCAGCTACTGTTAGTGAAAGAGACATGCTTTCAAGCTACACAGAGCTCTTCTTCAGGTCTGGGAAAGGTACTCAGAATGTCAGAGCTAAATACTAGGTGGAATAGGTTGTTTACCATAAATAGTTAACACATATTGTAAGAGGCCATTCAAGGTGAAGTGGCCAGTTAATAATGCTGCAGTCACAGGGCAAAAAAGGGGGGTTAGTGGATTACAGATTTCTGTAATAATGAAGACACTGGATTTGTGGTTTAAGATCACGATTTTCAGTATCTAGCAAAGTTATGACTTTGCGCTCCCAGGCTTGTCTTTTGAAGGTGTTATGCAGGTTTTCTTTGAGGAAAAGGACTGAGAGGACAGATATAGAGTGATTGTTTGTGAAAAGTGTTTGCCCACCTGTCATAAACAGATAGCTAAGGGTTAATGTCTCTTTCACCTGGAAAGGAGTAACCTGAAATACCTGACCAGAGGACCAATCAGGAAACAAGACTTTTTCAAATCTGGATGGAGGGAAGTTTTGGGTGTGAGTTCTTTCTCTTGTGTCTGACCCTCTCGGCTATGAGAGTGATTTTTCTGTCTCCAGCTTTCTAATCTTCTGTTTCCAAGTTGTAAGTACAAAGATAGGAAGACCATAGGTTTATATTGTTTTCTTTTGTATTTACATGTGTATAGTTGCTGGAATGTGTTAAATTGTATTCTTTTTGGATAAGGCTGTTTATTCATTTTTTTCTTTTAAGCAAATGACCCTGTATTTGTCACCTTAATACAGAAAGACCATTTTTATGTCCTTTTCTTTCTTTTTATATAAAGCTTTCTTTTTAAGACCTGTTGGAGTTTTTCTTTAGTGGGGACTCCAGGGAATTGAGTCTGCAACTCACCAGGGAATTGGTGGAAGGAAGAAGTCAGGGGGGAAAATTTCTTTGTGTTAGATTTATTAGCCTGACTTTGCATACCCTCTGGGTGAGGGAGGAAGAGGAGAGATTAGCTCTCTCTCGGTACTTGTGTTTTCCAGGACTGGAAATAGGGAGGGTGGAGTCCCTCTGTTTAGATTCACGGAGCTTTCTTCTGTATATCTCTCCAGGAACCCAGGGAGGGAACACCTGGAGGGGGGAAGGGAAATGGTTTATTCCCCTTTGTTGTGAGACTCAAGGAATTTGGGTCTTTGGATCCCCAGGGAAGGTTGTTGGGGGGATCAGAGTGCCCCAAAACACTCTAATTTTTTGGGTGGTGGCAGCTTTACCAGGTCCAAACCGGTAACTAAGCTTGGAGGTTTTCATGCTAACACCCACATTTTAGACGCTAAGGTCCAAATCTGGGAAATATGTTATGACATGGTGTGCAGCGTTGTGGGAAAGATAGAATCCAGAAGCCAGTAGGAATATTATATTTTTCTTTTCTCTGCTAGGGGCTTTTAAGCAGAGAGAAATAGCTTGGTTTCAAAAGGAACCAGAGAGAATTTTTTTTTTCTCTGCTCTCTCTGGCAGTTGTGGCTTGCATATTAAGCAAGAAACCATTAAGGAACTATTAAGGGTCTTTTGTGACAATAGCACTCCCATTGAGAGTCAGTATCCAGCAATACACATGCAAATACAGTGGTTTTTCTGGTTTACTTTACATTTAAAAGATTAGCTAGAGGAAGAAAGGGAAAAAGGCATTGTTGCTAGGCAGACCCCAGGAGGCAACAGAGAAGCTGCAGTTCAGACAATAAACACCAGAGGGCGCCTCAGCACAAGAAAGCAGAAAACATGAGTTCCAAGGAAAACCTAAGGCAGGAGCGAGCACGGCAACAAGCCATAGACAAAGAAAATGAACATAAGAGACGGATAGAACTAATTAATGCAGAACTAGCCAAGGAAGAGGCAGCCCACAAAAGAAAACAAGAAGAAGAGGCGGCTCACAGAAGGAAACAAGAAGAAGAAGAGATGGCCCACCGCCGAGAAATGGAAAAACAACAAAAAGAAAGTGAAGAGAGGGAAAAACAGAGAAAACATGAACTGGACTTAGCACAGGCTAGGCAGCATGCTCCAGCCAATCCTAACAACCCTCCACCAATTATGGTTCCACATCCCAAGAAATTTCCCACCTACAAGGCAGGTGATGACACTGAGGCCTTCTTAGAAAATTTTGAAATAGCCTGTCTTGGGTACAGCATCTCTGAAGACCAGTACATGGTAGAATTGAGGCCACAGCTCAGTGGACCTTTAGCAGTGGTGGCAGCTGAAATGCCTAAGGAGAAAATGAATGACTACAAACTTTTTCAAACCAAGGCCAGATACAGAATGGGGATAACCCCGGATCATGCCCGTCGGGGTTTCAGAACCCAAAAGTGGAAACCAGATGTGTCATTTCCCAAACACGCCTACTACGTTGGGAAAAATTATGATGCCTGGATATCAGGACACAATGTTATATCCTTGGAAGAACTGCACCTCCTCATACAAATGGAGCAGTTCTTGGATGGTGTTCCTGAGGACATAACACGGTACATACAAGATGGAAAACCCAAAAATCTCACCGAGGCGGGGGAGATTGGAGCTAGATGGATGGAAGTGGCAGAAAGCAAGAAAGCTACTGTCAAGGGGAGCGAATATCCCAGAGGGCACACCGACAATAAACTCTACAACCGAGGGCAACCAAAGACCCCACCTACAACCCAAGTAAAGCCACAGATGCCCTATTCTTCTACCTCACCAGTCTCCAGTAACCCACCTCGACCCAGTGACCAGTCAGCTGGAAGATGCTTTAAGTGTAATGAACTGGGACATATAAAGACCAACTGCCCAAAGAACGCCAACCAAGTGCAGTTCATTACACCACCCTCACACCAAAGATCCCCAGGCCCAGATGCCTCTCAAATACCCTTGGAGCGAAGGGAAATTTTGAGAGTGGGCGGAAAGAAGGTTACTGTGTGGACAGACACAGGGGCACAAGTGTCAGCTATCCACCAATCCTTCGTCGACCCCAAATTCATCAACCCAAAGGCCCAAGTGACAATTTACCCCTTCATGTCACAAGCTGTAGACATGCCTACAGCTGAACTGCCTGTCCAGTACAAAGCCTGGTCAGGAATCTGGACTTTTGCAGTCTATGACAACTATCTCATCCCCATCCTACTGGGGGAAGACTTGGCCAACCAGGTGAAGCAGGCCAAGAGAGTGGGAATGGTTACATGCAGCCAAACCAGGCAAGCTTCCAGACCCATTCCTGTTCCTGAGCCGTCCACAGACGCCCCGTCTGTGTTACCAGAGACCCAGACAGAGGTAGTGGACTCGGATTCCATGCCAACCACTGAAAGAGCCACAGCACGTCCAGTCCCAGGCCTGGAACCGGAACAGCAACCAGCACCAGCAAATGCAACCACATCTTCAAACTCAACGCCAGAGGGCGCCAGCGAGCCAAAACTGGCAGAAGCAACAGACAGCCATACCCAAAAGGCTCAGCCAGAGCCTGAAATACCCTCAGGTGCACCAGCGGAGAGCGGTTCACCAGCAACGGAAACAACCCCATCACCTACATCGCTTCCAGAGGGACCAAGCCCAAGTCCACAGTCTGAGGAAGAACTGGTGACCCCAGCCTCAAGGGAACAGTTCCAAACTGAGCAGGAAGCGGATGACAGCCTTCAGAAAGCTTGGGCGGCGGCACGGAGCACGCCACTGCCTCTCAGCTCTTCTAATCGATCCCGGTTTGTTATAGACTAAGGACTTTTATACAAGGAGATTCTTTCTGGTGGACACCGGGAAGAATGGCAGCCACAAAAACAGTTGGTGGTTCCAACTAAGTACCGGGGGAAGCTCTTAAGCTTAGCCCATGATCATCCCAGTGGCCATGCTGGGGTGAACAGAACCAAGGACCGGTTGGGGAAGTCCTTCCACTGGGAGGGGATGGGCAAGGACGTTGCCAAGTATGTCCGGTCTTGTGAGGTATGCCAAAGAGTGGGAAAGCCCCAAGACCAGGTCAAGGCCCCTTTCCAGCCACTCCCCATAATTGAGGTCCCATTTCAGCAAGTAGCTGTAGATATTCTGGGTCCTTTCCCAAAAAAGACGCCCAGAGGAAAGCAGTACGTACTGACTTTTGTGGACTTTGCTACCCGATGGCCGGAAGCAGTAGCTCTAGGCAACACCAGGGCTAACACTGTGTGCCTGGCCCTAACAGACATTTTTGCCAGGGTAGGTTGGCCCTCCGACATCCTTACAGATTCAGGATCTAATTTCCTGGCAGGGACCACGAAAGAACTGTGGGAAACTCATGGGGTGAACCACTTGGTTGCCACCCCGTACCACCATCAAACCAATGGCCTGGTGGAAAGGTTTAATGGAACTTTGGGGGCCATGATACGTAAATTTGTCAACGAACACTCCAATAATTGGGACCTAGTGTTGCAGCAGTTGCTGTTTGCCTACAGGGCTGTACCACATCCCAGTTTAGGGTTTTCACCATTTGAACTTGTGTATGGCCACGAGGTTAAGGGGCCATTACAGTTGGTGAAGCAGCAATGGGAGGGGTTTACCCCTTCTCCAGGGACTAACATTCTGGACTTTGTAAGCAACCTACAAAACACCCTCCAACACTCCTTAGCCCTTGCTAAAGAAAACCTAAAGGATGCTCAGGAAGAGCAAAAGGCCTGGTATGACAAACATACCAGAGAACGTTCCTTCAAGGTAGGAGACCAGGTTATGGTCTTGAAGGCGCAACAGGCCCATAAGATGGAAGCATCATGGGAAGGGCCATTCACGGTCCAAGAGCGCCTGGGAACTGTGAACTACCTCATAGCATTTCCCAATTCCTCACTAAAGCCCAGAGTGTACCATGTTAATTCTCTCAAGCCTTTCTATTCCAGAGACTTACAGGTTTGTCAGTTTACAGTCCAGGGAGATGATGCTGAGTGGCTTAAAGGTGTCTACTACGACGGAAAAAAAGATGGTGGCGTGGAAGAGGTGAACCTCTCAACCACCCTGGACCATCTGCAGCGGCGACAAATCAAGAAGCTGTGCACTAGCTTCGCCCCATTGTTCTCAGCCACCCCAGGATGGACTGAACGGGCATACCACTCCATTGACACAGGTAATGCTCACCCAATTAGAACTCCACCCTACCGGCTGTCTCCTCATGCCCAAGCTGCTATAGAATGGGAGATCCAGAACATGCTACAGATGGGTATAATCCGCTCATCTACCAGTGCATGGGCATCTCCAGTGGTTCTGGTACCCAAACCGGATGGGGAAATACGCTTTTGCATGGACTACCATAAGATAAATGCGGTAACTCGTCCGGACAACTATCCAATGCCACGCACCGATGAGCTATTGGAGAAGTTGGGACGTGCCCAGTTCATCTCTACAATAGACTTAACCAAGGGGTACTGGCAAGTACCGCTAGATGAACCTGCCAAGGAAAGGTCAGCATTCGTCACCCATGCGGGGTTGTATGAATTTAATGTCCTTCCTTTCGGGCTTCGAAATGCACCCGCCACCTTCCAGAGTCTGGTAGATGGTCTACTAGCAGGACTGGGAGAATATGCAGTTGCCTACCTCGATCATGTGGCCATTTTTTCAGACTCCTGGCCCAAACACCTACTACACCTGGAAAAGGTCTTTGAGTGCATCAGGCAGGCCGGACTAACTGTTAAGGCCAAAAAGTGTCAAATAGGCCAAAACAGAGTAACTTACCTGGGGCACCAGGTGGGTCGAGGAACCATAAACCCCTTACAGGCCAAGGTGGATGCTATCCAAAAGTGGCCTGTCCCAAAGTCAAAGAAACAGGTCCAATCCTTCTTAGGCTTGGCCGGGTACTACAGGCGATTTGTACCACACTACAGCCAAATCGCTGCCCCACTGACCGACCTGACCAAAAAGACCCAGCCAAATGCAGTTAAGTGGACTGATGAGTGTCAAAAGGCCTTTACCCAACTTAAGGCGACGCTCATGTCTGACCTTGTGCTCAGGGCCCCGGACTTTGACAAGCCATTCCTAGTAACCACGGATGCATCTGAGCGTGGTATAGGAGCAGTTCTCATCAGGAAGCAATGGATCACAACTTTCATCCTGTCATGTTTCTCAGCAAGAAACTGTCTGAGAGGGAAAGTCACTGGTCAGTCACTGAAAAGGAATGCTATGCCATTGTGTATGCCCTGGAAAAGCTACGCCCATATGTTTGGGGATGGCGGTTCCAGCTACAAACTGACCATGCTGCGCTAAAGAGGCTTCATACTGCCAAGGGGAACAACAAGAAACTTCTTCGTTGGAGTTTAGCTCTCCAACATTTTGATTTTGAAATTCAGCACATTTCAGGAGCTTCTAACAAAGTAGCTGATGCTCTCTCCCGTGAGAGTTTCCCAGAATCCAGTAGTTAAAAAGTGTTCTTAAAATGTACAAGTCTGTTAGTTATATACTTAGTGGTATATATAAAAGTGCATGTGTTGTATTAATCTGTTTATTTTAAAGTTCTAGGAGGAAATCGCCGCCAGTGAGATTCCCCACTGTCTGCAATTTGGGGGGCGTGTCATAAACAGATAGCTAAGGGTTAATGTCTCTTTCACCTGGAAAGGAGTAACCTGAAACACCTGACCAGAGGACCAATCAGGAAACAAGACTTTTTCAAATCTGGATGGAGGGAAGTTTTAGGTGTGAGTTCTTTGTTCTTTGTCTTGTGTCTGACCCTCTCGGCTATAAGAGTGATTTTTCTATCTCCAGCTTTCTAATCTTCTGTTTCCAAGTTGTAAGTACAAAGATAGGAAGACCATAGGTTTATATTGTTTTCTTTTGTATTTACATGTGTATAGTTGCTGGAATGTGTTAAATTGTATTCTTTTTGGATAAGGCTGTTTATTCATTTTTTTCTTTTAAGCAAATGACCCTGTAATTGTCACCTTAATACAGAAAGACCATTTTTATGTCCTTTTCTTTCTTTTTATATAAAGCTTTCTTTTTAAGACCTGTTGGAGTTTTTCTTTAGTGAGGACTCCAGGGAATTGAGTCTGAAACTCACCAGGGAATTGGTGGAAGAAATCGGGGGGGAAATCTCTTTGTGTTAGATTTATTAACCTGACTTTGCATACCCTCTGGGTGAGGGAGGAAGAGGAGAGATTAGCTCTCTCTCGGTACTTGTGTTTTCCAGGACTGGAAATAGGGAGGGTGGAGTCCCTCTGTTTAGATTCACGGAGCTTTCTTCTGTATATCTCTCCAGGAACCCAGGGAGGGAACACCTGGAGGGGGGAAGGGAAATGGTTTATTCCCCTTTGTTGTGAGACTCAAGGAATTTGGGTCTTTGGGTCCCCAGGGAAGGTTGTTGGGGGGACCAGAGTGCCCCAAAACACTCTAATTTTTTGGGTGGTGGCAGCTTTACCAGGTCCAAGCCGGTAACTAAGCTTGGAGGTTTTCATGCTAACACCCATATTTTGGACGCTAAGGTTCAAATCTGGGAAATATGTTATGACACCACCGCTGATATGATGCTCTTGTCTTTTATCATTTTTCTCTGTGTTCATTAGAGACCACATTGATAGTTTAGTTCTACCCATATGTTGTTATTGGGGCATCTAGTGCATTGGATAACATGGCACATATTAAATGGATTAAAAAGTGGCTAACTGATAGGTCTCAAAATATAATTGTAAATGGAGAATCATCATCGTGCGTTTCCAGTGTGGTCCCACAGGGATCTGTTCTTGGCCCTAAGCTATTTAACATTTTTATCAATGAACTGAAAAAAAACGGATCAAAGTTTGCAGATGACACAAAAATTGGGGGAATGATAAGTAATGAAGAGGACAGGTCACTGGTATAGAGCTGTCTTGCTCACTTGGTAAGCTGGACTCAAACAATATGCATTTTAGTATGGTTAAACGAAACATACATCTAGGAACAAAGAACGTAGGCTATACTTACAGGATGGGGGACTCTATTCTGGGAAGCAGTGACTGTGAAAATGATTCATGAATGAGGGTGGATAATCAGCTGAACATGAGTTTCTAGCATAACGTTATGGCCAAAAAGGCTAATGAAATCCTGGGATGCATAAAGAGGAGTATCTTGAATAGGAGTGAAACAGTTACTTACAGTAAACTGTGGTTCTTTGAGATGTAATGCAGATGTATATTCCAAGTGGGTAGTGGAATACACATCTGCAGCTACTCGAAGAAGAAACAGATTATATTAATTCTATAGTTGGCACTGATGCGACTGCTGCTGGAATATTGTTCCAGTTCTGGTGTCCATAGTTCAAGAAGGATGTTGAAAAATTGGACAGGATTCAGAGGTGAGCCACAACGATTAAAGGATTAGAAAACATGATATAGTGATAGACTCAAAGTGCTCAATCTAGTTAGCTTAACAAGGAGAAGGTTAAGGAATGACTTGATTACAGTCTAGATGTAGCTACTTGAGGAGCAAATATTCGATAATGGGCTATTCGGTCTAGTGGAGAAAGGTATAAAATGTTCCAATGTCTGGAAGTTGAAGCTAGTCAAACTCAGACTGGAATTAAGGTGTAAGTTTTTAAAAGGGTAATTAACCATTGGAACAATTTAACGATTGTCACAGTGGATTCTCCTTCATTGCAGTTTTAAAATCATGATTAGATGTTTTTCTACAAGATATGCTCTAGGAATTATTTTGGGTAAATTCTCTGGCCTATATTACACAGGAGGTCAGACTAGACGATCACAATGGTCCCTTCTGGCCTTGAAAACTTCCAATCTATAATAGTGTCACTGGTAGCCAAAAGCTCCTCAGATCCTGAAGAAATTGCCCTGGGCCAACCTAGCAATAGCTCAGCCCCAGTGTACAAGACACTTAACTGGAGCCATTTTATGCCCAACAGCAGAACTCCTGGTTTCCTTTGAACTCCCAGTGGCAGACCTCCTGTAGCACTCGCACACCTGGAGCCAGTTCCCTGGAAGGTGGAGCACTCCTATCAGCAGTTCCACTTCCAGAAGATACGACTGCTTTCACGAGCACTGAAGCAGCACCAACTGGACTCCTCTACACATGGAACAGACTGACTCAGGTCCTCCCCTTCAGCAGTGGGTAAGTACATTACACAAGGAAAACAAGAAGCACCTCTGTAACCTCTTGAATTCTAATTCCTGCACTGACTCATGTACTCCTTCTGAGGTAATTACCTTACTGGCTTATTAGAGAATTCTATCTGCTATCATGTTGTCCAAAGTCTTTGCTAACCTTTGTAATTTTGTGCCATCTGCAATTGTTGCTATCTCACTGTTCTACCCCTTCTCCAAATTATAAATATATTAAATGCCAGTTCTAATACCTGTCTTAATGGCATCTAACTATTAATTTTCAATAGGGAAAGTTAAGTATTTATTCTTACTCTTTTTTTAGTAGTTCATAATAGAACTTCACCTCTCTTCATACAACTACTTAGTTTCCTGTAAAGTTCACTGGTTGCTCAGAAATTCCCCTTGTTCATTTGGCATTGTAAACTCATTGTAAACAGCTGTGTTGTGTAAATAGTTGCTATGTTCCAGAGGTAGATTAATTTCAGGAGTGAGTGAGAGATTCCATTATATTCCATTGATTTACACTGGACTACTCACAGTGCACAAAGTGAATCAAGGCCATACTTTGTAAAGTCTAGATCTCCAGTTCAGGAATGCACCTCTAACTAGGACAGCACTTATATGTGCTTAATTTTCAATAAATGGGACTAAAAAACCAGTACAATAGTCACATGGTAATGACTCCATCAGTACCCTACTGCATGAGTTGTGGTGTTGAGGCATATCAGCCCTCAGCAGTCTATTAAAACTATATGTTTTAGAAATAATGTTAAATGTTCTACTAGTAGAGCTGTACTCTAGTTGCCAGGGCCGGCTTTAGGCCAGTATGCCCGATTCCCCCAAATCAGGCCCCGCGCCTGAAGGGGCCCCGTGCTCGCTGTCTCCCGGAGGCAAATTTCTGCGTCTCCCGGAAGCAGCAGTTGTTGCTGCTAGGCAACGAGAGATGCTGGCCGGCACAGGCCTGAGCAGAGGCAGCCGCGTGGGTGTTGCAGGTCAGGAGGGGGAAGGGTGAGGTGGGAGAAGGCACACGTTTTGCAGCCTTCCTTCCCCTCCCCCCAGCACTCACCTGGGGGAGACGTTGAGGGAGCTTCTGGTCCCGTGGGAGACAGAAATCTCTGCAGTGGACCTCACCTACCTGAACAGCTGCTGGGGCTTCCAATGGTGAGCGTTTGACTCTGTGATTCCCCGTAGGTTTGTAATATTGGGTTGGTTTTGTGGTTTTTGTGGTGTTGCTGCTTGAGGGTGAGTTTGTACCTGCCTGTGTCTGTTTCGAAACTAAAGTTGGTATCATGTAATGTAACCCAGGAAAAAAGCCCCCTGCTGTGAACTCCAGGTGAGAGAGAGAGGGAGGTTTGGAGGAGGAAATCAAATACAGCAAGAGAGGAGAATGCGAAAGGTCTGCAACATGGCACGGCAGGCTGAGACTTAGCTCTCCCCCCCCAGCACGGGGGGGGGAACTGAGGCACAGCATGATCTGATTCCCTCTCCAAATTATTTTGCAAAGGAAGGGGAGCCCTAGCTCCTATCCAAACCAGTTCCCTTCCCATCAACTCTGCTTTCCCCGCTGCAAGACCACTGTAGGGGCTGAATATTTCCATTAAACTATGGCTCCTTCATTTGCCCTGCAACAATAAAATAGACTGGCTTTTCGGGGGGGTGAATAGCCCCCCCCAAGCTGTGTGGATATTAACGTTTTTTTGAGGAGGGGCATGATAATATTCTAGATCAATCAAATGCCCAGCTCAGCTTTCTAGCCATCCAGCAGCTCTAGGGCAGGGAAGGAAGGTGCTCTTGGTGCAAAGCGATCGCAAAACGGGTGAATTTAGCAGGAGGTTGGGGGGGGTCTGCTTGAAATCCCACCCAATGCAGCCACACAGAATCACTGGCAGCGCTGGGAGAGGTCAGGAGTGGAAGCAGGTGGCCTGGGGGTGAGGGGACATTGCCCTCAGTCCCGGGCTCTGGGATGGACTAGGCTGGGCGGTGGGTTCAGTCTAGAGTTCCAGCCTGTTGCTCTCACTGGAGTTTGTGGTTTTCATCTGGCTCCTCTGAAAAGATCAAAAAAGCCCAGTAGAAAAGGGGAGTGAGAGAGGCGGGAAGGAGTTCGTAAGGGGTTTAAGTGACCCATCAGCGAAAGAGTAAAACCAGAGTTTGACTGGGTTTCCCCCCAGCCACCACTCCTGCAAACACTGGGGAAGGAGCAGCTCCATCCCCCACTGAGGCTATGGTGAGGGGCATCAGGGGAGGAAGGAAGCCACATGGCAGTCCCTTCCCCCCAGCACCCCCCTCCAGCCCCCAAACTCTGTCCCAAAGCCTGCACCCACCCCTCCACACTCTCTCCCAGAGCCTGCACCCCTCCACGCTTCCTGCATCCCACCCCGTGCCCCAGCCCAGAGCCTGCACCCAGCACCCAAATTCCGTCCCACTCAGCACTGGGCAAAGCTCCTTGGTCTGGCTCCCAGCCCCTCTCCAAGGGTTGCAACTGTCTGGAGGTGCCTGCCTTCCACACCTTCCTCGTTCACACCTCATTCATTCAATAGGGCAATTGATTACAAAGTGGAGGAAAGATCTTATTCTACTTCTAGCAAAAAGACATTTTTCTTTTACCTTATATACTACCTTAGGGGCCCGCTATAACGTATTACTAAGGTTCAATACAAAGTCATGTAAAAGTTACACAAAAATGCATAATGCAGAGATTTATCTACAACTGCATTGACTGCTGTGTGCAGTAATATAGTGACCCCTGGGTCTCTGAATGAGGTTATATACTTGGGGGAGGAGGGGGGTGCAGCGGCGAGTCGGGGGCGAGCGGGTGGGCAAGCGGCAGGTGAGCAAAGAGGCAAACTGTGAGCCAGCAGGGGTTCTAGGGGCAGGCATGGGGGTTTCTGGCAGGGGAGGGAGAAAGTGAAAGGAGGTGAGTGGTGGGTGGGGGACTGACTAGGAGGAATTCAGCAAGTCAGTGGGGGACTAGGAGGTGAAGAGGGGTGTGATGATGGGGCCGAGCAGAGAGGGGGCGGGTCCTATTTTACTGCTGTGATCTGGTCACCGTGTGTGTGCAAGGTTTCAGAGTAGCAGCCGTGTTAGTCTGTATCTGCAAAAAGAACAGGAGTAATAGTGGCACCTTAGAGACTAACAAATTTATTTCAACATAAGCTTTCATGGGCTACAGCCCACTTCTTCGGATGAATAGAATGGAATACTTCTTTTTGTCTATGTGTGCCGTTTCTCTCTCCCCCCCCGCCCAACCTTCCTCTTTGGCCCACAGCTGTTTCGACAGGGTGGTGCTGAGGAAGGAGGGTTTGTTTTGCGAGGCGGGCAGTGCTGGGGGCAAGGAAGGGGCATAAAATAAACATTATTGAAGAAAATCAGTTGTACAACTATCAAAACAAATTATTTTCCTAATATGAAAGTGAAAATCTATAATTAATATTCTTTTAGAATGTGGTGACTTCTATCAATATGGGCAAGAGATCAAGAGATATTGGTAGAAAGTACCCAAGTGGGAGTAAGAAAAGAGCCATATACAATATGATGTAATGTATGTAATATATAATTTTGTTATTATGTATACAGTCATGGAAAGTAAATAATACATGGAAGAAATGAAGGGTGGTTTTTTTTTTTTTAAGTCATCCCTGCTGGGGCCCCGTCGAAACTGTTCGAATTGGGCCCTGCACTTGCTAAAGCCGGCCCTCCTAGTTGCATATTCTACCATCCAGTTAGTATTCTGGTATTTAGTATAGTGAGATATTAAAATTGGGAAGTTTAAAAACAGGAAATGTTGCTTTTACTTTATTTCTTAAAGCTTGGTACTTAAAAATAAACTTGGACAACTAATCACTTCAATTTGAAAGTCAACTAAGTACTGCTATTTGCTATAGTTTCTGCAAGTCTTTGGAAGGATTTGGACACATTTAAAGATTTATTAAAACATTGACGTACTTTGCCTATTACAAAGATAGAGGACGAATGGTAGAAGGCTGTGCAGAAGAGATACCAGAGAGTATTAAATCTAACCTTGATATCCTGAATGGCAGGTAACCTGAAAGGTGAATGACAAGCTACTTAAGACTTCATTATAACTGCAACATTCATATTTTTTGACTTGATACCTGTCACTGTAAACTGCAGATTCAACTGCTTTGTAGACTTAACAGTGATTAAAATTCTAGCATCTATTTTCCACATCAAAGTCGTACTAGCATATTAGGTCAGGAAAATATGCAAAAAACAAACACTGCATATAGAATAAATGACAATTCCAGATGACAAAATTCATGCTTGCTCTCTTTTCCTTCTCTTTCTACCAATGAGAACAGATCTTTTTAAATTTTCAAAAGCAAAACAATATTCCTCCAACTATTATAAAGACCATTTTGATAGCTCTTAATTATTCTGTAGATACTTTGTTACAGCTGCAGAATTATGAAAATCTAAATCAGGCACAATCACAGAGCAATACTTTTATCTGGAGGAAGTGGTCTACATTCACATAGCTTGTAGATATTAGAGAGGATTTTTTTTAAAGAGATTTCTTTATGCTGTGCTCACAGTTCACGAACTTTTTATTTGGAATTGTACTCACTGTGGGATTCCTCAAAACATTGATTATATGTTTTAGACACTAGCAGAAGATTTTGACCGAAGAAAAAACATCTATATTTTCTTTCTTTATATATTTATAATTTGAGTGAAGTAAACCTGAATTCTCTTAACTTTGAGCTAGAAGAGCTTTCCCATAACTTGTAACAGATCAGCTTCAAAAGGACAAAACCCCGTCCAACACTGAGTAAACTGAACAGTAATACACTTAAAAAAAACCCTTTAAATCTAGCTTGAGGATTTACCATCTTACTTTCCTTGTATGTAACTGTAAAAAGGGAATTATTTTTCACAGCTGACAGTGGGTATGCTGAGCCTAGGAAGCATATAGCTCAAGAGACGTGACAGCGTGCTTGAACTGTGCCTGAAAAATGTGACTCATCTAAATGTTGCACAGAAAGAGAGAGGGAGGATGAGTTTAATTGGTTCTGACTATAGAAGTCAGATCTCAGTTTTCTCTAGAGATGTGCATTGCAGGAAACACTTCCTGAACCTGGATCTTTTATAAAAGGCTTAATTTAATCATGCCTCAAGATCATTTTATAATGCAAAAATGTAGGACACTATTAGAAGATTTAATTATAATATTTTGTAACTAGTAAAAATTATGAAACGTTCATTATTAGAGGCCACAGAGTGAATTATTTGGGAGAAAAATATTATGCAATGGCAAAACACAAAAGCAAAATGGATTCTTTCTTTTTTTAAAAAAAAGCTTGAAAACAGACAATTTATGAATAAATTATACTATTATGCTCAAAATGAAAACATAGGAGAAAAATGCATTGAATAAAGTAAGTCTATTTACAATGAAGACTTGGAAACAAATTCTTCTTAGGCGACAGGTGACAAGAGTTCAGTGGTTAAAATATTTTCTTGCTCAGTGGATAATGTTAAACATTTCAAAGTGCAAACAATTAGATACAATTAGCAATCCTTGCTCAACAAAGCCCACAGAACTGCAAACTAAGGAGCTTATATTATCCTCCCATTCTAAGGTTAAACTGGAAACATAGTTCCTGGTTGATATGAATTGGTATAGAAACAGTATGAAATTTGTCCTGTACTCTTTTATCCAGCTACAGATTGCAGATAGATACACTAAGCACTTCAGGCTTCTAATGTTTTCAATCTCTCAACTTACATAAAGACCTAATTTATCAAAAAGAAATAAAAGGGAAAAAAATCCATTCAGTGTTGAAACAGACAGACTGCCACCTGGACTGCTTCCTAACGTAAGAAAATCCCAGTGGTAAAATTTAATACCAGATTTTTGTGCTGTACTAATATATCACTATCGGAAATTTTGAGTCCTACATGTGTTGTTAACCAGCCACCTTAATATGCTTTATAAGAAACTCAAACAATTCAATAATTAATCCAGTTTCCTGGAGGAACTCAGATGGCCATTGTCTGTTTCAGGTTTTAGAGCAGCCATAAATATATTGGTACTATGGTAAGCACAGCTTTACATCACTTTAATAAGTCGTAAAGTAAAGTAACTGTCCTGGAATACAGTGTGTGTAGTTCGACATATACATTATTTTTACTAACACGGGGAGGTTTAAAAAATGCCATACATTTAACCCTTTTTCTTGATATAAAGACCTGGGAAATTCTGCCCTTGACGGGCATTAGAATACTTACCTGTGCAGAAATGGTAGTTTGTCTCCTGGTGTGCTGGTATCCCAACCATTTATCAGACTAGCTGTCTCACAAGGTAAAAATAAAATGGTGTTTGAATTAGCAGAATGCAATCAATTTACAAAGTATGGGCTTTGGTTTGGTCTAGTCAGAAGAGATAAAAAAAGTGGACTGGAAGAGCATCATGTAAAATAACACAGGAAATAAAGACTTTTCTTCCCTATAATTTTTTTTCATTCTCTCCAACTACACATATTGAAAAATAAAAATACAGATTAAAATGAAGGCATCTCTGGGGAAAAAAAAAACAACTTTTTTCTGCTTTATAGTTTACTGCAGTGATGCAATTCATCTTATTTAATATGCCTAACTGAAATGGTCTTCTGGAGATTGCTATATTTAAAATATCTTTTCACAAACTTTGATTAACTTGACAGAAAATATGGCAGATGACTTTTAATGGCAGGAAGGTGGATTTATTGGCAACAATGTCAGGGTTGCACTTAGCAAGAAATTGGCAGATAGTAGAAAATGATCTGGACCGGATCCAGACTCCAACAGATGCTAGAGCTAAGGATTGTAAAAGGATTTATTTTAATAGATAAATAGGGTAGAAAATATTTACTTTAGTTAAAAATAAGTGCTTTAAATTAAAACATGTAGAAACTAACTTACAGTGAAAACAGACTGCACTGCTCCTGACATGTGGTCAGATATGTTCCCAAAAAGAAACACATTACCTTTAGCCCTAATCAGGTCATTTATTGCTTCTAGCTTATTGCTTTCCTTGATCAGTTATACATTGAAGGAGTCATATTAAAAGTGAAGCAGAGTAACATTATTTAACATACAGTAAAAGATACTTCATTTTTATCCTAATTGGCTTAGATGACATTCAGAGCATTCAATATTCCTGAACTGTGACAGGATGGGCAGCTTAAGAGTCAGAAATTGCAGAAAAAGTACAGAACAGTCAGTGGCAGCACAAGCAATTGTACACCAACTGTGCCTTGGAAAGACCACTGTTCAGGCCTTGTTTTTATGCACTAGGGTGGCTTTTTGCCAAAAATTTCTCACTATTGCAGTTCCACCAGTTGTAGCCATGGCAGTTTTGCCAACTCTTGTGGTTTTATTGCCAAATGTTGTGATGCTTAATATTTTTAACCACCCCAGGTCATAAAACATCAGAATATCTACTTTCATTTAAAAAAAAGATTCTCTCTCTCGTGGTTGCAAAGAAAACCTGAATGCTTAAAAATCAGAAAGCAAATAAAAGAGAACCCAAACTTCTTGTTATTAAAAAACTGTATATTTTAAGCCAATCTCATGTTTTTGAGGGACCTGACTCATGATTTTTGAGCAATTGGGGCTGCCACTACTGCAAAAGTGGGAGTGCTAATGTAGACAAAGTTCCAACTAACGTCAGCATTTAAACCACCATTTCATATAGATCTGGTGGTGACTGCAGAATTAGATTTGGTGCTTAAAACATCATATGCTGCAATGGAGCCCTGACTCCACTAGAACTGCCACTACTGGAGCTCAGTTGGTGGTAATAACTTTGGATATTTTTACCAAGAAGCCTAGCATGGCCCATCCCCTAGTGCAAGTAGCTTACATACCTATTCAGGCCTACACTAAAACCGCAAACAAGGGAGCCATTCGTGATGTCCGCTTTGCTGAGGCAGACATTTGATATTTAATAACTAAATATTTCATGTAGGCCACAGAACAGGCAATGGGCCCTGTTTTAAAATTCTGTCAGAGTGGATCTGAACTACTGCATTGTACCCTCACATCTAGGTTCCTGAGACAGCTCTAGAGAAATTTAGGATTGTACAGTCCAGCCTGCTTTAAAGGCACACAAGGATTACAGGATCCTAGCTAATTACTGTACCTCCCTCTGTCATAGCTATAGTTCATTTGTGACTCCTCAACTCGTGTTTCCAACTATTTCTCGCTATTTTACCTCCAGGAGTCTTTGAAGGAGCTATTCCAATAATTTGCTACACATAAAAGTAACATTTTATCTTGACAGCAAGAACTAAAAGGTATTTTCCTCAATAAGGGCAAAAATTATATTTCTCAAAAACCTGTACCAATATTAAAGGCTAGACTGTGTGAAGTAGGAAGGTTTAGTTGGAAGGCGCAGAGACCTCCACGGTCTCAGGACTGTGTACAACAGAACTAGTACAATTTATGCCAATCTTCACTCCGACTACTTTATTTCCATGTTTCTTCTCCTATCAGCAATTTTGCACCTTTGACTCAGCTCTTTGGAGCAATGACCATCTCTTCCTATATGTTTTTCTAGCATTAGCACAGTGACTCCCTAATCTGGATTCACTGTTACCACAATACAAATATTAATCAACACTCACATAAGAGAAAAACTAAGGGGGATCTGTATTCTGTGTTGGGCTACCAGAAGACTTAAATCTAGCACCATATATGGAACTACTAGCTGAACACTGATCATTTGACTGAGGTTTGTGTATCTGGAAACCCCATGCACAGCCAAAACTGCAGAGTGACATGCCAGCCAGCAGTATTTGATTTGATTTCCACTGCCCTGTTCATGCAGGGTAGATCACTCACATGTCCCACACAGTAGAATTTTGTCCCAAGTAGTGTAGACCTGGAAATATTTACTACAAATTAATGTGTTATTTTGACTATTTATTTTTAAAACAGTGACAAGTAATTTATAGCAATTGAAGCAATTTTTAATCTCTGTCATCCCAGTATAAACCTGGAGTATCTCCAAGGTAACTTCATGATAATTTCTCTAGATTAACCCCAGGTAAGAGAAATCACAATCACAACCCATTATTTCTAGGAAAAGCAAAGTGACAACACTCACCTGGAGAAGTTGGCCAGAAAAGTAAATGTGCATAGCCTCTTTCATGCTAAAGTGAACAGCGCTACACCATATCAATTTTCAGAGACTGAAGTCTAAACTAATAAAATTGTCACAGAGGTAAAAAAGCACATTATTGGTATTTACTGCAATTTTTGAAAACAAATATCAGCAAACTATTAGCAGCTTACTTAAATTTCTGAAAAATTTCTTAGTTTAACCACCAAAACCTTGCAATTTATACTTTGGAACCTAGCAGAAGAGTCAGCCATACACAGGCAGTCAAATGCTAAGGCCCCAATCCTGCATTGCTCTATGCAGGCAGATACTCATGTAGAGTCTCACTGACTACTACATGTCTCTATGCAGATGTGTGTATGTGTAGGACAGTGGGGTTTGCCCATGAAGACCAGCTTGCAAGATCAGGCCCCATTCATTATTACTAATAAAGAAAAAAAGAGAACAGTTTAAGAAACAGAGGGGAAACCCCCAAACTGTGATGAATCAGCTGCAAAACTATGCATTAAAATGAGAACAATCAACCTTTGCCACTCTTTTTAAGCCATCATATATACTTTTCTTTAAGAGATCACAGTTTTTCTTGTGTCATATTCAGTGCCCAGACATTTTCACACTTCAGAGCTATAGGGAATTTGACAAGTAAACCTATTAAAGTTATAGCATTTTAATCTTTATGTTTGATGAACACAAACCAAAGTTACACAGGTCTGATAATGATAAATTCAACATTAGTTGAATTTATAGTTATAAATGTCCTTCCAAAACAAATGTATATATAGGTGGATGTACTGTAGAAATATAATAAACTACATGGTTGGGCCTAGATAAACCGGTGAGTCTCAAACATCAGTACTATCTGCATAAAGTTAAAACTTAAATCTGCTCTCCTAAATTCCTGTTCATCCTTCTTATGACATGCAGTGAATGGTAGATAAAATAAGTATCTAACAAGGCACGACAGTAGCTCTGATGGAGCTAAAACGGCAGAGACCTACATTCTAATAAATAAATGAAGTTTAGCAATTATTGCCAGAAATCATGTCAAGCAGGCCACAGGAAACTGTAGTGGTGCAGCTGGAGAAGGGCAAGATTCTGCAAGCCAGAGAAGGCAATGGAACTCATCCAGCTTTGATTATTTATGACGTGCTGATGAAGGAACAATCTTCCATATGAGGAACAGCTTTAAAGTTGAACAGTGAAGCTGAAACAGTTTTAGTAAGGAAGAAAACAAACAAAAAACAGAGTACCAAAAACTACAGCTACAAAAACAATGACATTCATTTCAATAATTTAAAAAATCATTTATGTGCAAAAACAGATGTTAGCTTGTCCAATTTTGAGGTCAACAGTAAACTGTATTCGTGACAATCACTTTGTTTAGCAGTAAATATGCTCTATTTAATGGTGCTGTAAATAGGTTTCCACGTGTTGCTTCCGAATATTATCATATTGGGTACAAATTCAAAGCAAAAGCACATGTAAAGCAAAGTATATAACTGAAATTAATACTGAACTACTTTCAAATACCCAAAACTTTGTATTTCCTTGCACAGGCTATCATAATCATAAAAACCTGAAATTTATAAAATATGTCTCAACCTTTTTGTTTTAGTGTCTGATGATAAGCACTCAAGAGGACACTGAGAAGTTAGAACCATGGTCTCATCTGCCTTTAAACTGATGAAATATGAGGATCTTTTATGGCTCTCTGGCTTTTACTCAGTGTCAAGGGGCTGAATGAAGAGGGAGTGAGGATCTCATGGCTTGTGAAGAATTCTAATTCTTACTTTAAAAGAAAAATCACCACAGATACTAATTTTATTATATAAATAAATATAATAAAATTAGTATCTGTGGTGATTTTTCTTTTAAAGTAAGAATATATAATTAGTGTTTGTAATTGTTTGGTGAACAAAAAAAAAAGGTAAATGTGTGTGCTTGCCCTTCCATCTTACTGGCTCTGTTGCAGCAGCATTTTGTCAAATATTTTCTTATGGTTTTTCCAAGAACTGCTCTGACATCACTGATGCTACTCCTGAACACAAGGAAGAGAACAATAAAGCTGCATCTATATAAACTCCTTTAAAAATACATTAGAAGGAAAGAGGATTTTTTGGGGGGTGGGGGGAATTAGTAATAAAAAAAAACATGAGTAGAACAGAAAGGAAGATTTTTTTATTTGCAAGGTTTTGGCTAGATCTTAAAACAAAGGGAGGACAAAAAAATTAAAACCCATGTCCTTTTAAACATGACATGGTTGTAACATCTTTAAATTATTATTTAATGAAAACAGAAAGTGAGTGTTACACAATTTCCTTTGATTTGTTTCAACTATATAACTAGAGGAGGGATTATTCTTATATTCTAGAATTTAATCTCAAAGACACCAGTCTAAGCAGTTTGAATTTGAAAATTAGCAAAGGCTAATTCAGAAGTATCCTTCTCAATGAAAACATGCTAATTCAGGAAAGAATACTTCTTAGTGTAAATACACTGTACTAAATGAAAGATACTCCTTGTTTGAAAAGAAACACTCAACTTTAGAAGTATTCCTTTCTACATGTTCTGCACACGTTTACTTCACCTATTCAGTAAGAGTACATGTGAAAGGTACAATATGGATACACATGTTAGCATCAGAGTATGAACAATTTTTATATCTCCAGGCAGTAGAGATTTACAAGTCATCAAAACAACCAACCAGAACATAAAATAAAGTATTTCAGAACTAGTTTGGCATATGAAAATAGTATCTTTCTGACAAAAGTAAAAGTAATGAAACAACCAAGCATTTGAATCCATGGGAATTTGAGGGAAGTTGTCAAATTCTACAGGGACTTTTCCCCTTCCTCAAACAACTGCAGTTTCTGTGAGATTTTTCCTTCTTGTTTTCTGTTTTATTTGGCTTCAGTCTCATACTTAAACACCAAACAGCATTACAGAATAAGGAATGTCATTCTAAGTTATTGGCTTATCAGACTTTTACTGATATTACAGAAAACAGAAAAATCGTGTAATATCTTCCAGGATCCCACTATGAGAATCCAACACTTTTTAGGCCCTATCTTCCTATGTTCCCATAATCAGGCTAAAGTCTTGGACTTTTCAGAGTTTTAGCAAGTTATGTGCCTACCTCAGACTTTCTCTGGATAATTCTTCCATGACTGCACTACCACAGGTACAGCTTGACAGATGGTAGAAATGGAGGAAGCAATAGGGTAAAAGGAGCACCATCATTTTCATCACTGTGTCATCTTACCTCCTTTGAGCACTGTTAGACAACATAGCAGCGAGTATCTACGCCATCTACATTAGTGTCCCCCAAAAAGTCTAGGTGTAGACAAGGTTTTAGCTCATAGTAGCATAACTTTTAGGCAGTGTCTACATTTGCTGGCCAAACAATATGGGAACCCTATTTGGTCACAACAGACTTTAAACAAGGCTTATAACCTTGATTCAAAGAGCCAGTAGTGAGAAGGTTATCTTTACAATCAGAATATCTAACTTTTTTTTTTTTTTTTTTTTTTAAGGAAAGCTTATGTTCTGAAGACTTCTAGAGAAATCCATAGGAACTCCTTGGAGTTCATTAATACTTTTTCTTGTGGTTTTCTATTGTCCCACTGTACAATTGTGCTCCATATTTATAAGCATAAAAAAGCATGTACATTGAATCTTAACATGCATCCAGAGAACTGAATGCATATATACATTTCCCACAAAATCTGGAGGCACTGTTAAGACTGAAAATTATATTTTCAATCTGGTTGTCATTCTGTACAAGAACATTTGTACACCATTACTTTACAAAGGGCAACATTAATGTCTCTGAGTACAGCATAATATAATACCAGTTCCTCCCTTTTTCTTCTTAATTTCAATCTCTAACATTCTGCATACTTGTTTCTGTGAAGGTCCTTGTGCATCAATATTAAGTATGGCATTATATAACAGGTTTGTGTGTATTATATATTATATATATGAAAAGGCCTATGGTGAGAATTGAGAGTTTTGTATTCAGCAAACAAACCTAAACTACATGTAAAACCACTGCAACTGATCATCAGAAAGAGAATGAGTGCATTAATTGTAAATTTTTGTGACACTCAAAATCAGACACAAATAAATCAGTAACCTTGGAAATGGAATACTTTTCTAGCTGAATTTTGCCACTGCTTCATTTTTCAGCGTTATTAGAAAGTTCAATAACTCCCTGTTTGGAGAATGAATTAAAAATAGTCCAAAGAACAGAGGGGTCTTCACAATTATGATGATTCTGCCAATGACTGAAAAGCCCCTCTTTTCTTCCAAATATCTGCTTGCATAAAATGCAGTTATAATCAGCTTTACACCAAATTTGAATTTTTTTATTTTGTGTGGCACAGCCAAAATTTTGCAACTCCTTTCCTGGTTCACTGTTACCTGATGGAATAACCTCACTTTTGGTTAAAGTATCAAAATTATTTTGATGAAGATATATTTGCCTTTTCAGTTTTGGAAAAGCATAAAACTCTTCCTCACAAGTGCCATGTTTGACTGGATTTCGTCTCTCTTTGCGCTGCTTCCAGAAATGAGCTGCATGTTTGATCAGTTCTTCCTGAGGTCCCTTGCCTCCCTGTAGAATTCCTTCTTTTATTCTTCCTGGGAGCTCCTCGCCATGAAAACACAACAAATGAAACTTCATCTCAGCAAAAAATTGTGCAGTAAACTGGCATCTGCCACATTTGATCTGTAATTTGACTTCTGCTTGACTCTGAAATAAATCTTCAAAATTGCATTTATTTCCCCTAAAACAGGAAGAAAAAAAAGGAACATGTACGCTACTTCAATACTAGCCATGTTTGGAATTAGAACAGAAATTTCTAATCTTCTAAATTTTAAGAAGTGGAAAAGGTGGAGGAATTTATGGAACATTATATTTACTTTATTAAAACCAGGCATTTTTACTGCAATTAATAAAATATCTGGTTATAAGGACTGAGAAGAAAAATAAAGTGATAAACTAGTGGGCAGTATGGGGTGAACAAAACAAATTATATGAAATTATACAAAAACTGAAACTATCAGGAAAATAATTGTCTCCAAAATCAGGTTTTGTAAAACTTTTACCAACCCCTAGATGAATTTAAATGAAATGTTAAAACACAACAAAAACCATATCCCAGCATATTTTGGCAACCCAAATATTACAGCACTGTGCTAATAAGAAGGAAGTGAAAATTACTAGACATTTACTTTCAAAAGAGAAATTCATTAGTCTATTTTCATTTATTGACATGAGAAAAATCCAAGTTTTTTTTTTAAAGGCAGAAATAGGAAAAATAAAATAGAATTTTAATTTTTTTTTATTTTAACTCCTGAGGGCATTCTGTGCCAAAAAATTTAAAATTCTGCACAAAATATTTTAAAATTCTGCAAATTTTATTTGTCAAATAAATGTGGAGGCTCCAGCATAGCACTGGGGAGCACAGGCCACTAGCTGCACAGAGGTGGGAGATCACTGTGCAGCGCCCCCAGGACATGGATTTAGCAATGAGGCTGCACCAAACTCTGACAAGTGCAAAGTCCTGGCGTGCCCCTCTGTGTGGGCAGGCAAGCTCAGCAAGGCAGGATCCAAGTGTGGAAGAGCTTACTATGGGGGGAACCAGGTGTGGGTTGAGGGGGTTCTGTGTGGGGCAATCTGGGTGTGGGCGGCTCAGTGGGGATCCGGGTGCAACCTGGATGCAAAGGGGCTTGTTGGGGGTTCTGGGTACAACAGTATGGGACTCTGCAGTGGGGTCCAGATGAAGGTGGTTGGGGCTCGGGGGGGTAGGAGGGAGGAGCAGAGGAGTATCAGTGTGTGTGTGGGGGATAGAGCTCAGCAGGAAGGTATGAGTGTGGGGTTCCAGATGCTAGGGGAGTGGGGTTCAGTGGGCTGGGGATCCAGGTGCAGCTGATTGGGGCTTGGTGGGGTGGGGGTGGTTCGCCAGGACAGTCCAGGTGCAGGGGGAGTGGGGCTCATCATGGAGGAAGAGGGTTCTGAGTGTGGGGGAGGGCGAGGCTCAGGAGAAGGGTCTGCTGAGCAGTATGAGGGGGTCTGGATGCCCGGGGGTTGGGCAGATGGGGGAGCAGCTCCCTGTACAGGGATCCTTCCCCATGTAGCTGAGGAGCGATGGGTGCAGAAAGCGAAGAAGTTTGCAGAGCTTCCTACAGCCGCGGTAGAAATCTGTGGGTGGGTCCGACCCGGCCCCAGATGCCATGCAGGAGAAGAGAAAGTCCCGTCCCCCACAGCCAAGCTGTGACTAGCAGCTGAGCCTGGAGTAGGAGCAACCAGCCGGGTCTTCATCAGTACTGCCTCCTGCCCCACCTCTCTCTGGCTGCTCTGGGCACCCGAAACATACTGCTGGGGAGGCTCGCATGACCGCACTTGCAGCTTCCCTTTGCTTCCCTGTCAGAAAGTCATTTTTCTACAGGGAAACAAAGAAATCTGTGGGGGACATAAATTCTGCACATGCGCAGTGGCGTAGAATTACCCCAGGAGTAGTCTATGAAACTGTTGATTACATAGGTAAAGATATTTTAAAAATATATGATTTATAACCAGTTAATGCCCTTTTAATTTCTTTCTGTAATTGGATACCAAACATGAAAGATAAAGGAAACAGATGTACGGACAGACAGCATCGCTTTGATTTGAATAAGGTTTTTGACAGGGCTCCACACAACACTTTCCCATAGTAGCTAGAGAAATATGGATTAGATGGAATTTCTATACAGTGATACAAATCTGACTAAAAAATTCAAACTAACAGGGTAACTATAAATGATTCATCGTAAGCTGGACAGTGAAAATGAATGAGGTGTTGCAGTGTCCACTTAGGTCCAATGCTATTAAAACTTTAATTAACAGTTCAGAGGATAAAGAAGTCACTAATCAAACTCACAATGGTATGAAGCAGAGAGGGGTCAAATTAAAACACAGTATAGTATTGACACAGTAGAGAAATAAAATGAACTTAATAAGCTACATTTTAATAAATACAAATGCATAGTAATACAAACTAAAAAGTCAGCATTTATCCGACCATGGAAAGATTATTTCACCACAAACCATAAAGGTAGGAGCAGGAGCATTTTGTACCTTCTATGATAGATAGTAGAAAGCAGTAATCAAATGCATGAATATGGACTAGATAGCAGTACCTCTGAGAAAGAATAGGGTAACAATACATAACATGGTAAACAGAGTACAAGTAAACAATGCAACACCATTTGATGTTTTGAAATGTTGTGTTCAGTTTTGAATACTATTCTTTTAAAAAATATAAACTGGAAAGAATACAGATGAGAACAGGGCTAAAAAGTAAGACTAAATATTAGGAAACACTTTTTAACTGTAAGAAGTCAGGGAATGAAAAAAAAATCCCAGCTCCACTATCGGTTACGGTATTATTTTAACAGGAAATATTCAGGACTAGACTAGACACCAATTGGTCAATGATAATTTAGGATTAATAAATCCTGATGGATTATAGGAGGAAAGGGATGGACTAAATGACTGACTAGAGAGGTCTAACAAAATTTGCAAGCAGCTCTGAATCTCACCTTGGAAGAAAAAGTTAATAAAAATAAAAAACTTATGATAATAGAAGTCCATAAATGACACAAATAATGAAATCATTTTCTTATTGACATTTAACTTGTATATGCACTCACCTCTCTATTGTTTCTTCTGCTCCTTTTACATTTATGTCTCTATTCTTTAAAGCATCTTGCAGTTGCTGTTCGCCTGTGGAGGGCTCGGTGCTGATAACAACCCTGTGTACTTCCTTCAGATGGCCAAAGTATACTCTTGCATGGCCAAATACTTTGGCACAAAACTCACAACAAACAAGTTTCTTGAGTCTGCCTTCGTTGTGATGAAGCTTCATGTGAGTGCTTAGGCTTCCTGAATGAACATATGCTTTCTGGCAAATTCGACAGCTATAAGGCCGTCTATTTGTGTGTGTGTTCATGTGGTCCTGAAGATGGTGTTTAAATTGAAAGTTGTGGTTACAGACATGGCACTTATGCCATGGCTTAGATACAGTAGAAAATAAATTTCTACACAGATCACTTTGTTTAGCAGGAGTGCCATCACTCTGCTTACAGCTTAAATATTTATTTGGAAGTGTATCATTTAAGAAAATGTCTTGTTCTGTGCAGTCAGGAGTCTGAGTCTCTATTATAGCCGCAGAAGTCAGTGGAGCTAAAGCCTGCATAACTACAGGTTTTGGTCTGATACTACGGTATTTTTTAACTGACTCAGCCTTACTGCCTTTTGATTCATGGGGATCAACTTTTACTCTCTCTTTACCCTCTCTACATTTATTAATGATGCACTTTCTTCTTTTGGTCTGAAATGCCAATCTATCATCTGGGGTTCTTCGTTTTCTACCTCTTCTTTTAGAGGCTACACCATTCAATTTCTTTAGATTATCAACATCCAGTTTAGTGGCTGGACTGAAGGTATTTTCACGGGGGGCTTGTTTGGAGATTTGTGCAAAAGATATCGCTAGTAGTTTATCATAAACTCTGGTAGAAACATTAAAGGTTTTTACCAAAGGTGGTATTTTTTCACATTCAGGTCTTCGCCCAGGAGTAGATGCAGCCACAGTGTTAGAATTTTGTTTAGATTTACAGAATATTGCATTTTTCATTCTTGAATATGGCAAAATAGGAAGCTTTCCTTTTGGTGCGGACTGAGTCAATTGAACTTCATTGCCAAATATTGCCGGTGACAGGACAGTGACAGAATTTGCAGAATTCACCAGTTTTTCTTTAAGTTTCTCAGATGTTATGAGTGAGCCTTTTGTGGCTTCAATAGTTGATTTCATGGAATGTAGACTCATTTTCACAGGATTACTTGGATTCACTGGCTTGGACAAACATTCCTTAATGACAGATGGTCCCGAAATACTATCTTCAGCAGTTTCTGTTTTCTTTAATAAAGGAGATTCAGATTCTACATAGTTGTTTTCACTGAGTAAAGTACCAACTGTAATTTCAGTAGAACCATGATCAATTAAAATAACTTGTTCAGATGAATCTGTAGTAGAATGAGCTTCAGGAAGGTCTCCAGTTGAAGTAGTCATTGCTGTTGTCTGTGATGAAATTTGTACCTTGCTGGAAATCTTGTTATGTGTTCTTGAAGAAGAGGTTTGAAATGTTTTTTTGTCAATCAACAATTTATCTGTAGTAGAATGAGCGTCAGGAAGGTCTCCAGTTGAAGTAGTCATTGCTGGTGTCCGTGCTGAAGTTTGTACCTTGCTGGAAATCTTGTTATGTGCACTTGAAGAAGAGGTTTGAAATGTTTTTTTGTCAATCAACAATTTATTTTTTACAGATTGATACCTAGGAATGGGTAGTTTGAGGTTTTCAGGAGGGGGCACATTTGATTGTTGGATTCGTTGTGCTGCCAGTGCAGGAGTGATATGTGGTAAAGCTACAAGAGAAAAAGTTCCCTCATGACCAGCAACTTGCATTAGAGTATAGTTTTGTGCTGGCATTATACGTGGTTTAGAGCTTGCAGATGAAATAGAATTAGTTTGTTCAGGAAGAACAGGTGGAAGACAAGACACCACCCCTGAAGTTATAACTTTAGGTACCATCTTTGGTGCAATTGTCCTAAACTGATTTTTATTCTGAAAACCTTTTCCATTTCTTATCATCCCAGAAGAGGATTTCCATTTATCTGAAATAAAACACACAAACATGTAATATGATGTATAACAACCTTTTTTTTTTTTTAAGATTACTTTATCAAAAAATAACTTGTTTAGGAGGGATTCCATTTCACAAAAACTTACTAGAAATATCTAGATATGTAAATCACCACTCATTTATGTATGGAACTGTTCAATTCTCATAGACAAACTGAAAGGCTAATAAACCTGAGAAGATTTAAGTAATGTGTTTGGCTATACTTAAGCCCATCCATTTTCAGTTTAAAAATATTTTTACCGAAAAATTCCTTGGTTTTACAAAAAGTATTATTCATTTTTTTCTGATTTTTACCCTACTTTTGTATCATTCAAATATATTAAAAATAACTTGTTTTATTAGGAAAATACAATACATTGCATGAAATATATGTATTATGATAATACATTAGTCTGCGTGTATATGCAAAGCTGCCTGTTGAAGTAAGGCTACATATTAGTCTAGAAAATACACACAAACAAACAGGCACACAAGCTCTGAAGTGCATGTGCATCTGAGAGTGCTGACAAATCTCACGCCCACCACGTACACATTTCAAGCTTTTAGCAGATAATGATATAAAGATTTGACACACTAAAATGGGAAGAAAATGAAAGTCTATATCAGAATACGTTTCAGAACACAAGGAATAAAACAGGAGAAAGGATGAAGTTGACTGTGTGCACTATAAATGGTGTTGCCCAATTATTAAATGTAAATATTTCTAAGCGTAAGTCTACAATAGTAAACTGTTTATTCAAATGAAAAATTTTATTTGGGGATTAGGGATATAATAAACTAAAAAATTCCAAGGAAAAATTAAATAGAAGAACAACTGAAAACGAAGGGCCCTAGCTATACTTAACACCTGCAAACAAAAACGTTAGTTTCTCTTCATCTGATCAATAATTCTAAAACATTTTCCACTCTACATCATACACTCTCTTTACTTCCAGCACTCATCTTCATCGGCCTCTTCTACACTAGAAAAAATGGTATTAATATTCCAGCAATAATACTGCTGCACTGGCATTAGGAATGTTGTAAATGCTTGTGTAGACAGGGCTCAGGTCTTTTTGGTACTGTTGCACGAAAATCTGCTCAGAGCCATTCCAATTGTTGTGGACTCTGTCTACAATAAGAGTAAAAAAAAAAAAACGGTAATGCAAACACACCTGTTGAGCATGCCTTTCTACCTGTCATGCCATCCTCCAATTCCTTTTTAACACTTGTGGGTTTTTTTACATATAGACAGAAACTCATCTGACATTTCAAAAATTATGGCTACAAAACTGCAAATGTAACTTGGGATAAAATGTACTGCCAGCAAAAATTTATAATCACTCTTATTTCTGCCTGTTGAAATGATATGCACTTTGGCCACATAGCACTGTAGTTCTATTTAAAGCTATGGTTGTAGTTCTAGTCCCTTGTGGGACTCTCTTTTAAAAAGCTTTCCTCAGACTTTTGTAATGTTTTTACATGTTTTTACAATTAAAATCACAGACATTTTAAAAGTGAGTCAACTCCTTTTTTTAAGTGTTAATAGAGGAAGAAAGAAAAACATGTTGACAAAGAATAAAGCTAATAAACAACAGAAGAAAGTTAAAATATACAAAAGGCAATGGACATGGATCAGCAGAGGCATAAGCCTACCTTTCAGATAGTATATGGAAAGACGTGTATTGCACTGCACCACTGCCATTTTCACATTGCCTATCAATAAATAAACTCATCTTCTGACACCTCAAATTAGCACAGCCTGAGGTTATTGCAGAAAAACTACTCTCACTTTCTAGGCAGGAGGATGAACCACGTGTTGCTCTAGATTTCCTGCTTGCTGATTTAAGTCATTTCTGTTTAAATTAATCCATCCTGTAACTTGGGATAGCTCTCGTCTAGATCACTAGATGCTCCCGAAATACAATCTGGTCAGGTCCATCACCTATAAGTTCCTAGGCCTTCAAGTAATATTGGGAAAAAAGCAAGGTGTGGTTTTAGGAAAATTCAGTCTTAAACAGAAGGATGTCAAACAGAAAATGTAAAAAATAAAGTAATACTGAAGGCTACAAGACTCCAAAAATGTTCACAGTGAATGACTATGAAGTTGTTTAGTAGAGAAGTTTCTATGTACATCATTAAAAATGTGCAAAGACTGAGTGTACCTTTCTTCTAATACTTTTATCCCTAGATAGCATATTCACCACATACACCTCTACCTTGATATAACGCTGTCCTCAGAAGCCAAAAAATCTTACTATGTTATAGGTGAAACAGCGTTATATCGAACTTGCTTTGATCCACCGGAGTGCACAGCCCCACCTCCCCGCAGCACTGCTTTACTGCGTTATATCCAAATTCGTGTTATATCAGCTCGCGTTATATCGAGGTAGAGGTGTATGTGGAATACCTTACCAATTCATATTACAAGTTACACACATTATTTTTAAAAATACATTTCATTTTAATCTCCCCCTAAAGGCAGTAATACAGAGGGATTTTCATTAGAACCCACTGATCTTCCAGAGTCCCTGGGCACAGAATCAAAGTAAAAAAACCTATTCTTAGCTCTTAAACCCTAAGCTCTCAGCTGTTAATATTATTGGTAGTATTCAGGCTTTTTGCTTCTTACATACAATTTTTGTTTTTAAGGTAAGATTTTATGTGAGTTTTGAGAAGAAGTACAACATGACTATGTGGATTAATGTAATCATTAGCCCAGGCACATAATTCAGAGCTGTAGGCTAGATTCTGAAATTGAAAGTTAACAGTGTAGGTCAAAATCCCTATTCTATTTAATGACAGGAGATTAAAGGACGACTATATTTTTCTTTTATGGTATAGAATCTGCTCTTATTTACTATGTTACCTTCACCATGTATAACAAGGAGTCTGGTGGCACTTTTAAGACTAACGGATTTATTTGGGCATAAACTTTCGTGGGTAAAAAACCTCACTTCTTCAGATGCATCAACAACAAGGCTATCGCAACACTGATGCATCTGAAGAAGTGAGGTTTTTTTACCCATGAAAGCTTATGCCCAAATAAATCCGTTAGTCTTTAAAGTGCCACCGGACTCCTTGTTGTTTTTGTGGATACAGACTAAAACGGCTACCCCCTGATACTTTTCACCATGTATGGATGTCTAAGAGTTTCTATACAACAAGCAGTTTTTGAGTTTATTACAGTATTCCACATGAGGTGGTTTTCATTCTCCCTTCAATTTTGGCTTCCACTGTGGTCTCCGTCTTATTGTCCCAAAGTCCTATTCAATGAAGAGCACATTCTGAGATGGATGACAACTAGCTTTTTGTTTGCAGTGATGCTATAGCCTCAATGGTCCCAGGTGAGATAATGTGGGAAGCCAATATCTTTTACTGGACCAACTTATGTTAGTGAAAGAGACAAGTTCTGAGCTTATACAGAGCTCTACCAAATAAGTACTTTCCCTTTGACTAAAGAAAATGACATATCAGAGACAAAAATCCCAATAACTCCTTGTGACAGACTGACAAACCTTATTGAATCAAGTTAAACTTTACTGAGTTAAGTTTAGCATCTTTGGAGTTCACTGTATTACAAACGCAAATATTTATGAACTATTGTGGGATTGTATGGAACCTCTTTAGTAAGTACTCAAGATTAATGCACTCTCCAGAAAGGACTGTATCTTCACAGTGATGTGAATATGAATTTTTTAAGATTAAGGGGGTTTCTCTTGGAGAAGGGGGTATATGCTAATATAATTCCTCTTTTTGAAGCCTCCCCCTGGGGAGCGAGAGACCACTGCACACTAATTATCTGCTTCTGGGAACTCCAGATCAAAGAGCTTTGATCTGTATAAAAAGATGGACTAAACTTATCATTTGAGTGTGTTTGTTCTGAGCTGAAGCTCTGATGAACTTAAAGTCACAAGGAAGCCCATAAGGTGGGGTGCTTGAAAGAATGTTCTGGCCAGAGCCCATGTGAGAGTTAGGAAGAACTCTGGTAAGCTTATTAGGATGCGTGTATGTTTACAAAATTTTTTTAATGTTTTCTCTGTAATGCTTTTTACCTTAAGAATAAAGTAGGCTTGCCTAGAAAACTCCAAGTGGTAACTTATATCTGTAGGAATCACTCTATTATCAGTCTCTGAAGGGAAAGCAAGCAGATCTCTTTAGGCAGACTGCCTTTGTTGGGAAAAAGAGCAGGAGTACTTGTGGCACCTTAGAGACTAACAAGGGAGTGAGATGCGGCTCTCCAACCAGAAAGGCAACGGCTGGAGATCTGGAAGCTGAATTGGGTGCCATTGCTGGATCACTGAGGGGAAATACAAGTGGAGTGGCCCTGAACACTCTAGGACCCAGGAGTCCAGAAATGTCAGGCACCACAAGAACTATTAATTTTGGGGGATGAGGCACCATTTGTGGAAACAGATGTACTAAATAGTGGGTATTTTTACATATTGTCCTTTTGTGAAACTCATGTATTTTCTTTATTGCAAACTTAGAAGACAGTAAAATGGTATTTATTAAAAGGAATTCTCTATACAATTCATCATTCTGAAGTGACAGTCTCATGAAGTTCTTAGCCAAAAGAATAACAACTCTTGAAATGGCCGTTAAAATAATGGATTTTTTTAATCAACTTTTCATATTATGCAGTATATTGTAATGTTAAGCAATGATTTAGCTGAGTTTGAGACAGAGTTTCTATACAAACACTTTTTTCAACTGGCCAAAATTTTATCAAATATTCCTTCCAAGCTGAACCATCCCATGTTTGGTCTCAGTACTGAATGCTGATTTTTTTTTTGCCAAGCTTGCATTAGATAGTCTAGTGAAGAAGTGTGGGTTGCAGTCTCTTTGGTCTAAGTCCCTTACCCAGGAGCCCTCAAGATATGTCCGTCTTCCTGCCCAGCTTCCCCTTCTGAACTGAGTGGCCCCCATTTAAGCTTCCCCTCCAGTTGGAGCATACACTGCAGGTCTGGAGGGGTGAGACTAACTGGGCTCAGTGCTGCACCCCTTTGGGCCCAGTGTGGGGTCTGCACAGATATGCAGAGGATACCCAGCTTTAGATTTCTCTCTCATGCAGCTGCTAGTGTAATTAAGATTCTTATCTAATAATAGAGAGACTGGAGCATCAAAGCCTGTCTCAGATAGCCACAGCAGCAAATGAGACAACAGGGGGAGCTATGGGTAGCCTGCTAGAACAGATGTGACCCACTGCCAGGGGAGCTGCTGCTTCTCCATGGCTCCCTTCAGCCCCCATTATGGGCCATTTTACCTCTTCCAGGTAAAAGGGGGAACGCTGGATGCTCTCTCTCCTCCCTTGGCCTCCTCCACTTCTTTCTCCTTTTCGATTAGTGCTGGTGGTGGTGGCAGCAACAGAAAGATGGAATGGCAAGGGGATGGCTAGGGAGACACACAAGTGACACCACTGGGAACTGTTCATAGGTAGTGCCGTGGGTGGAGACTGTATGAATTTAACCCAGGAGTACCTGAAACTTGCTATTTTACATATGGCTGAAAGCATCAAGCTGTCAGAAACACAGTTGATTGACAAATGTTAATTTTTAATGGCAACAACTGTATTATGGAAGTATTATATAAGAGGTAGGTATATGTAGATTGACAGGTAATGCAAAGAGCATAGCTCTCAACATGCCAGGTGTGTGAGTTTTTTTTAATTGCATTTAGTGACAAAGAAAGCATGGCAAGCACTGGGGCCACACAGAGAGGTACTGAATGACGGAGGAGTTCTGTGGAGAAAATAGTATGTGATCATGTAATTAAAGGCTGTATGATAATGGATATGCACTAGGGGGTTGAATTAAATTGTATAAGCAGCCTTAATTCTAGCAATTCTTAACTTTCATGTGCTTGAGTTTTCAATCTAAATAACGCTTTTAACTTTTAAATATATTTGTATTATTGTTGTATCTGAAGATCCTAAGGGGGCCTTTTTGTACTAGGCACTATACAAACACAAGAAAATGCAGTCCTTGCATTGACTTGCTTATAGCTTTTAAAAAAAAAAGTCACATATCACACTTAGATACAGTACATAAGGCTATGGATTCAAAACTGTGTGACAGTATGCATGTTAGAGGCAACTATGTCAGGTAAGGTACTATAGGAGTCTGGATTAGAAGCCATAATGTTCACTATTCTCATTAAGGAATTAGAGGAAGGCTTAAAATCAGTACAGAATACACTTGATCCACACCAAAAGCAGAGGCACAGCAAACACACAGGAGGACAGCGCTAAGTGCTAAAGTGATCTGGAGAGATTAGCATAATGGATACATGGGATTAAATAAGATTTAATGCTTATAAACATAATGTCATCTACTTGGAAAAAAGATGCAAACAGATACTAATTGGAAGAGAAATCATATAGATAGCAGGAAAACAGAAATAATTATGGGTGACAATAAGAAAGAAATTGAAAGGAATTGTCTTTGAAAAAATAAATCCAACATCATTTTTTATTCATATGAACAGACAGATATCTTGTATAATGCCATAATAAGGTGATAATGCTTCTATCAGTACCTCTGTTACAAATTACCAATATCTAAAATACTGGGTGCTATTATGGTCTTCAAAGTTTATAAAGGATATTGAAAAGCTGGAGAAAATACAGAGAAAAACAAATATATAAGAGCTGGCTATTATTATGTACATGTATAAAGATTAGAAGATAAGATACGAGGAAAGAAAGCAATGTATACAATATTTAAAAACTCAAGGTGGACATGATTGCTGTATATAGACACACTAAAGGAAATAAGATGTGAAAAAAGATTATTCACAAAAAGGTAGTACAAGGAGGAAAGGTCTAAAATTTAAAACAAACAAACAAAACACCTTTTAGACTATCATTTGGTATGTTTTTTGTCAAGTTGGAGAAATTGGGCATTGAGACAGTTTTCTCAGGGCTCAATCATAAGCCTTCTTCCACAGCCACACGGAAGAGTAAGGGGATTTAGGACTCTCTTCTGTATGGGCTATACAGGAGGAGGAGAAAAGAGATCACCACTGTCACTGGGCTGCTTAGGTTCCAGCTCATGCAAATTGGACTTCCCCCACGAAACAAGGAGGAAGCATCAGACCATGACTCTCAGAGTAAATTTGATCCAGGACTTGTTATCTCTTGCTACAGTCGTAATAGAACAATACTGTCCTGTCCCTACCTAGCTACCTGGTAGGCCATGAGTGCTGATAATGTAGGCCAACATCCAGGAAACTGGATGACTCAAGGTGGTCTCTTCTGGCTCTACTATCTATAAATTTTACAGAAGAATGAGTTTTTGATGTCTGCATGAAATCAAGGCAGCAAAATAAAAAAAAAATATACCTCTCTCATAGAACTGGAAGGGACCTTGGAAGGTCATTGAGTCCAGACCCCTGCCTTCACTAGCAGGACAAAGAACTGATTTTGCCCCAGATCCCTAAGTGGCCCCCTCAAGGATTTAACTCACAACCCTGGGTTTAGCAGACCAATGCTCAAACCACTGAGTTAAAAAGATTTGAGAGTTGGAGAAAATGTTTTACAGGAGATTTAGAGAGCTCAATCTGTTTAGTTTATCAAAAAGAAGACAAGAGATGATTTGGTTACAATGCAGAAGTATCTTCTAGGGGAGAAAATATCAGGTACTAAAGGACCCTTTCTTCTAGCACAAGGACCAATAGCTGGAAAATGAAGGACGTCAAATTCAAATGAGGAATCTGTGGTAGATTCTGCATCTCTTGATGTCTTTAAATCAAGACTGGATGCCTTTTTTGGACGATATGCTTAACGCATATAAATTATGCTTTAGCAAAACAGAAGTTACTAGGTTTTATACAGAGATAACTGGATAAAATGAAATGGCATGTGATATACAGGCTACAGTAGGGTACAAAATATGTAGGAATGACAGAGTAGGTCATGGTGGTGGGGGAATCGCACTTTATGTGAAAGAAAGCGTAGAGTCAAACATAGTAAAAATCTTAAATGAATCGAATTGTACCATAGAATCTCTATGGAGAGAAATTCCATGATTGAATAGTAAGAGTAAAGCAGGAGGAATATACAAGTGACAACTAGACCAGGATAGTGATGGTAACTGTGAAATGCTCAAGGAGGTTAGAGAGGCTAGAAAACTCAATAGTAATGGAGGATTTAAACTATGCCCATATTGACTGAGTACACGTCATCTCAGGATGGGATGCAAAGATAAACTTTCTAGACACCATTTGTGATAAAGGAAGGAGGGGAGGTAGCTCCCTTTTATGACACCCGGCCAGCCAGTTAACTATAAAATCCCAGTTAGTAGCTGTTCTCTACTTGCTTTACGTGTGAGGAGTTAAAAAGTCCATAGGTAAAAGGAAGGGAGTGGGCACCTGCCCAAAAGAGCCAATGGGAAGGCTAGAGCTTTTTAAAATTGGGAAAAAACTTTCCCTTTGTCTGTTTGTGTAGTTCTCCTGGAGAGCAGGATAAGCCTGGAGCTATGCTGGAAAAGCTTGAGCCAGGAATGAAAATCATCAGATCATACCTCGAACTACCCATTTGAAACCACAGATATGTAAATAGATTGTCTAGGAAGATGTGATTAGGTTTATCTCTTTTACTTCTTTATGGTTTGGGGACTCCTCTGTGTTGACCCCAGGTGCTTTTGCTTTGCTTGTAACCTTTAAACTGGACCTCAACAAGCTATCTTGATGCTTAATCCCTGTAATTGTTTTTTTAAAACTTAGCAAAAAGCCTAAATTCCAAATATATTTCCTTTCTTTTTGTTTTTAATAAAATTTGCCCCTTTTTTTTTTTTTAAGAATAGGATTGGATTTTTGTGTCCCAAGAGGTTTGTGCATAGATTGTTTAAGTAGCTGGTGGCAACAGCTGATTTCCTTTGTTTTCTCTCTCGTGGTGGCAGAGAAAAGCTGTAACCTTGGGAGTTTAATACAAGCCTGGAGTGGCCAGTATTAATTTTTGGAATCCTTGCAGGCCACTACCTTCCACACTCAAAGTGTCAGAGTGGGGAAATCAGCCTTGACACCATTAATGACTAGTTTTATGGAGCAGCTAGTCCTGGAACCCACAAGGAGAGAGGCAAATCTTGATTTAGTCCTAAGTCAGTCCTGAACCGCTTGAAAATAGTGACCACAATACAATTAGATTTAACATCCTTGTGGGAGTGCAGGGGAAATACCAAAGAAGCCCACCACAATAGCATTTAACTTCTGTGTAGTCCCCCTTGCTGAAATAAGAAAGTTAGTTAAACTGAAATTAAAAGGAACAATGACAAGAATGAAATGCCTTTAAAGCTGCAGGGAAACTTTTTAAAAACATCATAAAAGAGGCTCAAATTAAATGTATACCCCAAATTTAAAAAAAAACAGTAAGGGGACAAAAAAAATGCCACAATGGCAAAACAATAGATTAAAAGAGGCGGTTAGAGGCAAAAATGCATCCTTTAAAAAATGGAAGTCAAATCCTACTGAGGAAAATCGAAGAAAACAAATCTCAGCAAGTAAAGTGTAAAAGTATAATTAGTCAGGATAAAAAACCCACTCAAAACTAACAGCAATATTTTTTTAAGTACATTAGAAGCATAAAGGCCTGCCAAACAATCAGAGGGGCCAATGGACAATCAAGGTACTAAAGGAGCACTCAAGGAAGACAAGGCCATTACAGAGAAGTTCACTGAAGAGGATGTGAGGGAGATTTCCAAATCGTTGCCATTCTTTTTAGGTGGCAAATCTGAGGAACTGTCCCAGATCAGTGTGTCAACAGAGGAGGATTTGGAATGAATTGATAAATTAAACGGTATTAAGGCACCAGAGCCAGATGGTATTCACCCAAGAGTTCGGAAGGAACCCAAATTTAACTACCTACTAACTATGATATATAACCTATTACTTAAATCACCTTCTGTACCAGATGACTGGTAGATAGCTAATGTGACAACAGTTTTTAAAAAAAGGCTCCATAGTACACCCACACCTTGAATACTGCATGCAGTTCTGATTGGCCCATCTCAAAAAAGATACTTTAGAAATGGAAAACATACAGAGAAGGGCAACAAAAATTATTAAAGTAAGAGCTTCCATACGAGGAGCGATTAAAAAAACTGGAATTGTTCATTTTAGAAAAGATATGACTAAGGGGGGAAGGATAGCTCAGTGGTTTGAGCATTTGGCCTGCTAAACCTAGGGCTGTAAGTTCAATCCTTGAGGGGGCCACTTAGGGATCTGGGGCAAAATCAGTACTTGGTCCTGCTAGTGAAGGCAGGGGGCTGGACTCAATGACCTTTTGGGGTCCCTTCCAACTCTATGAGATAGGTATATCTCCATATAAGAGGGGTTTATAAAATCATGAATGGTGTAGAGCAAGTGAATAAGGAAGTGTTATTTACCCCCTCACATATCACAAGACCCAGGGGTCACCCACTTAAATGAATATGCAGCAGGTTTAAAAACAAACAAAATGAAGCACTTCTTTACACAACACACAATCAACCTGCAGCACTTGTTGCCAAAGGATATTGTGAAGGTCAAAACCATAACAAGGTTCTGAAAGGTATCAGATAAGTTCATGGAGGATAGATGCATCAATGGATATTAGCCAAGATGGTCAAGTATGCAACCCATATTCTGGGTGTCCCCAGGCCTCTGACTGCCATATGTTGGGACTGGACAACAGGAGATGGATCACTTGATAATGGCCCTGTTCTTTTCATTCTCTATGAAACATTTGGCACTGGCCACTGTTGGAATACAGATTTCAGAGAGGAAATCATGTTAGTCTGTATCAGCAAAAACGAGGAGTCCTTGTGGCACCTTATCCCAAATACATTTGTTAGTCTTTAAGGTGCCACAAGGACTCCTCATTGTTTTTGTTGGAAGACAGGATACTAGTCTAGATGGACCATTGGTCTGACCCAGTCTGGCCGTTCTTATATTCTTAGATAATCTAATGGGCCCTTCTGACCTTGAACTCTAGAAAACTTTAATCTCTGTGCTTCAGCCCCTTCTCTAAATTGCTGATAACACCACCTTCTCATCTTATAGGTGTTAAAAATCAGGGCTTGCAGTCCCCGGGGCAACCTAATGAGTGTAGTCGGCCTATAATAGGCTGCCTGGTTGGCTATGCCACCTAATTGGTGGAAAAAATCAGCAGACCAGCTCTTAAACCCAGCAGCAGTTTGGTGGCTATGCAAAGCATTTGCTCACAGATGCATTAGCTCCTGTGCCTCCTTGTTCCCAGCCCTGCTCCTAACTTGGCCCCAGTCTTGGGCTAGTCTTACCTCATTCCAGGTAACCCAGCTCTGTAACTTGGCTCTGACTTCTGGCCTCTAACTCCAGCACTAACCACTAGGCATGATTGCCCACATCCTGGTTTCTGACAATAGGAGTGTTGTGAAAAATTCATTAATATTTGTGAAGCACTCATACTAAAAGTGATGAAGGCCATAAAACAGCCCATTTGGAAATTAGTCTGAAGTATGAATAGTCTTCAGTAAATAAGGCATGAGACCACACACAGAACAATGAGGAGGAAACAAAATATTGAATAGCTGCTCATTAAGTGAGCGCCACCTATTCTGTGCACTGAATGAGGCCGCAGTACTGTGTGGAAAAAAAATAGTAACACATAAATCCTGCATATGTATGGGGTGACTTAAAGTTGTTCAGGCAACCTTAGTTCTGGTATTTCCTAAGTTCTGAGTTCTTAACTTTGCACCCTTAATAATGTTCTTTTAACATAGGGATTCTTTTTGTTTCTGTGTACGTAATTCAACATAGGTTTGAAAAATAAACTGAACTCAACATTTAAACTATTGTTATAATACAGGGATAGAGAACAAAGATGTGTAATTAGCACGGAATCTCAGAGGTGCAGAATACAAATATGTACAGAAAACAGCATGTACTTAGGGTCATAGCGGGAACAAGCTTTAAATAATTTGTTAGAATTCCACAAGTCAAAAAGTCAGATGAAATTTAAATGCATTCAAATCAACTGCTGAAAACCACTTTAAGAGTGCTAGATACAAAATACTTAATTATTAATATCATTGACATCTGTATCAGCTTGGGAAAATAGTCTGTGAAACCAGTAAGGAAAAATATTGGTATTTTCCTGTTTGAAAACAAACAAACAGTCTACCTCACGGAGAAACTGTTTGGTGGACACATTATCAAAGATATATTCAAAGATATATAGTTCAGCTTCCACATGCCAGTTTGCAGCAACTGACTGTCAACCTTAAAGTTAGTCTTACCTTGAGAATATGCTGTTCCAATACATGGGGCCCCACTGTGCAGGAAGGGAATGACTGTGATAGCATTACAATTCAATTTTTTAAATCTTTCTTCCTCTTGCTTCTGTTCAGTTGTCACACAATGCAGGTGGTCATCCCTGGGGATTAGTGAATGGCAAAACTGCTTTGGACGGACTATCAAAAGTTCTAATTGTTCAGAAGAACTAACAATGGATGGAGATGCAGCACCGGCCACTGAATTCATACAAGCATGGCACCAACATGAATGTGAACTAGACACAGGAAGGTGGCTATTGAGAAGAACGTTTGAAAGAAAAGGTTGAAACTGAATGTTAAAATTGTCTCTTCTGGAAGAAGAGATTTCTTAAAATGAGTTCCAAGAGGGATAAGACCCTAACTAGCAGTTCATTCCTTGTGAAGCAACTGTAAATGCCTTTTAAAAAAGGACTATCAAGGTCACATCAACTTGGACAAAGTTCTGGGAGTAGAAGATATACTGAATAATATGGTAATTAATAAACAATGTGCTCCCTGACCTGCAGGAAATGATAGTGTCCAGGTCTGAGGATAAATGAAGGTAGAATTCTTGAGAACTGTGGAGCACAGAAAGGTAAAGTGGCGCCATTTCATGAATAAGTCATGAAATGTTTTCTGTGCTGAATCTTGCTTCCCTTAAAAATAAGCTGAGGATAAAATCTTTTTGTCTTTGTATTGAGTAAAAAGACCCCTCAAAATACACCTGGATGATACTTCAAGTGTAGTAGGAGGCTAAGGTCTCTTAATTCCAAAATATATTTTTAACACAGAAGTGCTGGAATAGACAATAGAATGAAGACAATGGGGAAATATCTTGACATTTTATAAAGTACACCTTCTTATCTGACATTTAAAACCCTTCTGTCTAGAGCGGAACCAGTTCAGAGGAGAACAGAAAATGTTTAATTTACCAGTTAGGCTTAAGGCCTCTCGCGGCAGCAAATACACATTATATGGTGTTATTTGAGTTGCTGAAAAAGTATGTGTGTTGACTTCCATATTGCAAACTTGGAAAAATGCTTTCTGGTTCCAGATAAACAAGAGAGCTGCAAGATTGACTGTTGAGACGTCGCCTGAAAAATGTTGGGAATTTTCTTGTTGTTCTTGTACAGTGGTTTATTATCCCTAATGGAAGGACTAGACTGCTAAACAGACTGCTAAATCTGGATGATTAGCAGGAGAACCTTTACTTAGGGTTTTTGTAAATAAACTCAGTTCCACTGAACATGGCCTAGGTGATTTAACTTCTGAATGTGGTAACTACAGCTAGGGTTTTTATACTTCTCTTGGATCTATTCCCTTCCCTTTTCTTCTTTTATGATAAGCAATTTATTTGCAGTAAAAACATATAGTTTTGGCTGAGATTATACAAGACACTGACACCTATAGCCAATTTGGCTGTAACACAAAACATTAAAGTTCAAAGAAGCTTCACTTTATTCTATATAGGCACGTCATTTTCCTTTCCAAAGACATTCAGAGAACCTGCACCATATATTAGAATTAAAATCTCTCTGGAACGATCGTGGCTCTGGTTAAGAGAAGATCTGAAGTTTTCAGAACATATGAAAGTTCCAACTTTCTGTGGGATCTGAACTTGGCTGGGTCTCTCTGGCACATGTACTGAAGGATCCAGTAGAAAAGAAAACAGATTACAGCATCCCCATGTTACCTTTTCCTGCATGATTCCACCTATTTGGAAGGTTTGCTGACATTGGTAGAACAGTGGAAGCAGACCAACAGCTGCACTAATGAAGGATGTCACTGGCAGGTATGGTAAAATGGGAGGCTGAGGCTGCTCTAGGATACACTTTGAGGAAGGTGCATACATACTGCGGTGATAAGTGCTAATTTACCATACAACATAGAAGCAGGCAGCCTTGTCAAGCTGCCCTAAGCAGCGAGGTCAAATATTGTATTTATTTGAAGTATCCAACAGTTTTGTGACAGGATATTCTCTCACTCCCAAGCACACTGTTTTGGAGAGCAGTGAGCTTGAAACTGCTCTCTCTCAGACAAAACAAATAAACTGTGGTCAGAATACTATGTTGCAGAAGTCCAGCAGGGGGAGTCTGAACTAAAATAAAGCTCCTATTTAAACTCCCTTTGTTGGTATGAAATGGGCAGTCCTAGCTCAGCAATAAAGTCCAGACTTATGCTCATTGATTATAAATCCATTCTTTTCATTAATGTGCCATCTCAACTAAGTACAGCTGTGCAAATGGACAATCCTACAATATTCCAGAAACAACTGAAATTCTAAACTAAAAATCTAGTAACTTTGTAATGCTGCGTTTTTACTGAGATATACGATCTATCTTGAATGACTTATGACAAATCATACATAATTAAAATAAATTAATGTTTGAAAGTAATCTCTTTCAAAATGTATGTTAATATTCAATCTTTGCACATTTGAAACTTTTCCAAATCAATCAAGATATTTTGCATAACTGAGTGCGTATATGTATATTTTAAAGCATGACAGTCAAACTTGCCTGTTAAAAGTAAAAGTAATCTATTTAGCATCTTTTGTAAATAAACTGGAATTATTGTTCTGAAGTGGGACATTTTTGTAGTGTTTATGGTTTTTGTGCCAATACACTAAATGTGTAAAACAATGTGCCTTGTTTTTTGAAAAGCATCAGTATGTTTATATGGATTTCTGTTCTTGTTTGTGGTAGATATTTGAAAACAAAATATAGATGTTTGGCCAACACTCAAAAAATCTTTGTCTCACTTTCTTGCTTTCATCATTGCTCAGCTCATCACACAAGCCATCTGCATAAATAAAGATGTAAGCATCTGTTATATGGAAAGTGGTCTCAGGGGCAGATGTTTCTATCCTTGCATTTATGTCACTGGGCTTGGATACATTATTTGAACAGATGTACACAATCTGAAAGCGATGTGTCCCACAGTGAAACATCTCCAACTGCTTTCTATCAAAGTACATAAATGTTATTTGCACCTGCATTTATACTAATGATAGAAAGGCAGCGGGAGTTCTGACAAAGTTCTATGAAATACATTTACATGGTTAATTGAAGTTTGAGACCTTCAAGCTCTAAATGACTCTACTGACATTGATATACACTGAACTATATTGTATAAATAATTTTTTTTAACATGAATGAATTGATGATACAACCATGCCCAGCAGGAAACTTGTGATTCCAGTTTACCATTAGTAAGATTTTATGCATTGTATATTATAAAAATAATAGAAAAACATATGATAATATATTCCTGGATCTACCTGACCTGTTTCATGTTGCAAGACTAGTTCATATTAGCCGTGTTTAGAGGACAAGATTTATAAATCATGCATTTCCCCATCTGAAGCTTTGTTTGCCCTCCAACAGGCTGATACTCCACAATGGTATTTTGCATGGCTATTAAGCATTAGAAAAATCTCAGTTTCCAAAGTTAAGGGGACAAATTATACACTTGCAAGTGAAATTATGTGTATAATGTAAGATCAAAATATATTATGGTTTAACAATTTACTAGCCTATGACGTTTCAGTAGGGATTTCAAAATTATAGGAAAAAATCAAAATCTAGCAAGTTTAAATATTCACCACAAAGACAATTCTTTTGTCACATGAGCAAACTCCCTTTGAAAAGTTCTGTTAATAAAATAGTGTTTTCCTGACCAGTATATATGTGCCAGGCAGGAATATATATAAAATTACAGTAGTACTACTAGTATTATGTAACAAACATAAAAGAGTGAGGGTTCTCGGTAGTCAGTCAAGGAACTTGCACTAAGTTATTGCTGTGACTTTCTATAGTTGAAAAATAATCGGCACTTTCAATGAGTAGATTTATAGGCTGATAAACCAATAGTATATTGTGTGTGTAATTGACTGAGAGGTTCCACTTCCAATATCATTTGTTTTCTCACCACCTATTCAAAAGAAATGTATCTGCTTATCCTTGCACATAAATCATTAAGAACTGTTAATGTAATCATAGAATTTTCACAGTTCAACAGCGTGCTTAAGAAACAAATCTGATTTTTGATTTAAAAGGACAAAATGCTATTGATGGCAAAATACAATAGGTCACACCAAGACTACTATATTTTTAGAATATTACAGTTTCACATTGATGTAACTTTAGCCAGAGTCCTGTCAGCATTTCCATCATAACCTTTCATTTCCAAGTTTTATACCTAGGCTGTTATACTTCACTCTGGGCTGAAACGTGGCACACACCATTAGCCTGGGATGAATTTTTCTTTTAAAAACAATTTTTAAAAATGGTTCTGCAATTTCCAAGTTTTGCCAGGTTAAGATTCTTTTCCTATTACTCAAATACGTGATTTCCAATATGCTCAAATCCTTTTTATTATTTAAAAAAAATGATAGCAGAGACTTTTCAGTTTAAGGACCAAGAGCGCACGCAAAACAGTTAAAATATCTCTCCAAAGGAATAATGGTTCCATCAGGCCTAGGATCGGCCAATGGAGAGGAATTTACAGGACTACCATAATGGCATCTTCAGAACCTTTACAGCATTAAATAAAATATCCACTCTTTAAAAAAATGTCAAAATACAAACATGACAGTAATAGCGCTATACTTCCAGCTAAATAAGAAAACTATTTTTTTTAAATTAGCATGACCACTACACAATGCATATTTAACAAGTCCCTTCTAAGCCACTGCAGACTATTATGGCCTATCATGTCACATACATGACACTTCTCTCAGGTTTTAATACTACTGTTAACAAGAAAGTAATTCAGAAGTTAAAAACAATCTTTAAATGTTAGTTTTATGACCAAATTTACATAGAAAAGGAATTGAAGTTAAAGATGAAAATGCATTCAAAATTCTCAGTATAGCGAAGATGCATTACAGCACATATATATACACCTACCGATATTGGGAGAGTAAAAACGGACATACTTTTTAACCCTACCAAAATACAAATTGACAAGAAAAGACTTTTGAAGGGACAAAGTAGAAATACAATAAATTAAATACAGGGACTGTCTCTCCTAAGTGCAACAATAGGCACATACAGTATCACCAAGCACTGATCTCAGCATACTTGAATACAAGTTTACAATTTTTTGTTTGTACTAGTTATGTCCAGTAACTTTAAAATGACTATAAAATAGTTAATAGTGTGGATAAGGTTTTGTAAAATTTTTCTTTCCAAATTCCACTATAAAAGTTGAAAGAAAAAAATTCTAATAAGTTTAATAATCTTCAAATAATGTAGAACAAAAGAAGATCAGAATTATTTTCATAGTATAGGAAAGTACAGTTTTCAGCCTTGCTGAACAAGCAGTTATTAGCTTCCATTTTCCATCATAGCTAGTGAATGTATATAAAGTACATCTACCAGTTCTCTTCAACAACAAAAAAAAACCTCAACTATTCCATTTGAAATCGTGATTCTAGTACCTATGAACAAAATAAAGGTAGAATATTATAAATCTGAGCTCATTTTAGTGTCGTTCTACTAATTTTCCACCACATTCCAAATCACAAAACTAGTTTCTCATAAAATTGCTTAGAGCATATAGTGTACCTTCAGAAAGAGTTAAAGGATTCTGCATTGTGCCCTCTGATAGTCACAGTAACTTTCCTGAAGAGGAGTAACAAATACAAGTATTTAAAGTTCTTGATGCTATTTCTCAGATTCTTAAAAGAAAGCATCAATGCAACAGACTCAAATATAAGATTATGAACAGATTTACAAGAAGTCATTGATTTTTGGGAGGACCACTTGTCTATCTTTCTCGAGTTCTTGTTTATAAATGCAAGGGTCAACAGAATTGGCCAAAATACAGGCTATTTAGTTCTGAATGTAAAAGTCAACTTATTTTTCCCCATAACTTTCATCTTACCAAACCTAACTACTTGTACAGATAGATAGACACATGAATGAACTTTCACAGGATACCTTGCATCTTGAGAGCTACGAAAGCATTTTGTGAACACTGTGCAAATAAGCAGTCACTTTAAGCACAACTATCTTTAAGGCCAATGAAGCTGACACTGTGTTCCAGAATGGAACATAAAAGCCTCACTGTGATTTTTTCTTGCTAGTAATTTTCCAAATATTCCAAGACATAAGGAACCAAAGCACTACGCATCCACCTAAAGAACTAGTAATACAAAGCAAAATAAATTATGAGTAAGTCATACCAGAGTATACATTAAGGGCATGACCCAACACCCATCAAAGCAAACTGAAAGCATTCAATTTTTTCAGAAGACTTTGGACCAAGCTCTAAAGAACTAACATAGTATGATTTATATATTACTTTTACTGCTTATTTTTGTGTTAATATTTTAAATGGATAGATTGCTATTTTAACTTAATTTGGTGCTTGCAAGAAGTGCCAGAGTAACAGTTACAACAATGAAAGCTTCCTTATATTTCCCAGTCATGCCATGCTCCAATCTTGACCTGCAGGAGCTACCTCTAGAAATAATAGTTCAGTTGTTATGGCCCATTTAGTCACTTACTTCTCTAGTGAGACTTTCAACAAGGGTGCCAAGTGTAGCATTATACTTAACACTTATATAGCATATAGACACATGTGTACTAAGTAGAGACACTGCAGAAAATTTGCATAAGGTCACCGAACAGTACTCAAGAGCGTTGATCCCAGTCCTGATTTATGTGTGACTGTCCAAGTTTCTGATGGGACTCTACTGAAAAGTTTTCCAACCAACTCCCTGTCAGATTGTGGTGATATTGCACCACAGTGCAAATGTAACTGCATCACAAAAATGCCAACAAGTTATGATGCCACGTTTACTCTGAAGGCTAAACATTTAACAGTGCGGGAATCCTGCTTAGATGGTGGTCACTTTTGGTCATGAACTTCCTATGTCCTACAGTAAGTGTAAAAATCTTTGAATCCCATTATCCTACTAATCCTCTGAATTATCCAACTCCCCCAATGTCATCAAGCTCAGTGGTCATGCATATATTCAGTCTTCAATTTTATTTTCAAAGTGTATTTGTATTGGTTAAGTCTTCATACATACAATCAAGTTTGCATTCATGCTCTTAAGGTTTTTAATTTAGTAAAATACAAAGCGGCTCTTAGTCAAATTATCAATAACACTCCTAGCATAGGTAGTCTATGTTGTTGACCTCCTCCTCTGCGACAGAGGTTTCTGAGTGCACATGGGAGACAGAGTTAGCACACAAAAAAAGAGAAAACAATGGTGTACCCCAACGCGCTCTGCTGGCACTGACACTTTTCAATCTATACACAAACAACTTCCCACTGACCCAATACTGTAAGTTCACGTATGCAGATTACATTTGCTTAAGCATCCAAGCACAGTTACTCAGAACTTGAAGACACCCTAAATGCTGACTTGACTAAAATGTCCAAATACTGTAATCGACAGCATTTACAACTAAATGTGACCAAGACAGTTTTGTGTGTTCCATCTTACCACCACCAGAGCAGTCCAAGAACCGAATATCCTTCTCAATGGACATCACTTGAAACACAAATCCCACCCAGTCTATCTCCGAATAACCCTAGATAGATCTCTCACATATCTTAACCACCAGAGAAAAACTGGAGTTCAGGTGAAGTTGCGCAACAACCTCCTAAGCAAATTGGTCAGCATTTCATGTGCAACAAATGCTCAAACTCTCCAACAGAAGACATCAGAGGAGAGAATGATTAGTCTGCGGGAGAATACTGTGCTCCATTTATCATACATCAAGTTGGCTGACACACAACTACACTCACCCAACCTCATTGTAACTGGGACAGTTCGGCCCACACCAGTACTATTGCTTCCTGTATTAAACAACAACATTCCTTCACACATTTGTTGTGAGGTTGCTAGAACCAGAATATTGAGAAGATCAGGGCAAAGCCGAGCCTACCATTATACACAGACCTCTTTGACCACCCAAAAGCGTACCTGTTGTCAAGGCACCTACTGTGGCTGTGACAGTCTATACCTTGGGGAGCATCCTGGAAACCCCAAATTTCTCATTTGTATATTGATTGTGTTCTTAAACATAAAGCATGCCTTGTAAGTTATCAGGGAAAAGGTTATGATCTGCTGAAAGTCATTTCTCTATCCATATACTGCATATACTTGTTCATAAGCCAAATATTTTTGGTTAAAAAAAAGATGCATCAAAGAGCGGGGGTCAGCTTAGAAATGGGTCTACATCAAAATTTGATGATTTTAAACTCATAGACTCATAGACTTTAGGGTCAGAAGGGACCAATGTGATCATCTAGTCTAACCTCCTGCACAAAGCAGGCCACAGAACCCTATCCATCCACTTCTATAACAAACTACTAACCTATGTCCGAGTTATTTGGATTGGATATCTAATACATTGTAATTTTGTTTACCTGGAGCGTCTGCCGGCATGGAGTCCCTCAGCTCCCTGTGGCCGCGGTTCACAGCTCCCATTGGCTGGGAACGTCAAACCGCGAACACTGGGAGCTGAGGGACTTCATGCCTGTGAATGTTCCAGGTAAACAAAACATCCAGGCCCGCTAGCAGCTTATCCTAACAGGCCAGGAGCCAAAGTTTGCCAACCCCTGAAATATAGAGTTGGCTTATGAAAGGGTAATACAGTTTTTGCTATTTTTACCTAACCATCTTAGGGGGGTCAGCTTATAAACGAACGGGTTAATGAACGAATACATACGGTATGTATATCATTAATGCATATGAAGTTATGAGAATCATGTTATATGGTTGTCATTAAAACATGCTGTAAATTGGGGAATCAACCAGATATTAGCTCCCCAGAGGCAAACAGCAAAGAAAGTAACCAACACCCGGGTGGGGTTTCTAACAGCCCATCAACAACCATTGTCCAGCAAGGGAGCTACAATTCAATGACTCACCTGCATAAAGCCACACCACAGGAATTGCTCAACCTTGTCTGGAGACTCAGCGATGCCCCCAGACATGCATGGACTTGTTTTCCAAGCACATGGAATGAGGATATAAAACAGACAGAGTGGAGATATACTGGGCCCTTCTCCTGCTCCCACTACACTGCAAGCAACTCAGATAATGAGAAAAAGACAAGACTCCAACAGAGGAGATTGGCCCATGTTTAAGGAACAAACCTATATATTAAGGACTGCAATATCCAGTGGGGTGAGAAAACTGTTTAATCTAGATGTTGCCCAGTCTAACAGAGTTGAGAGTTTAGACTGCATGTTTGTATTTCATTTCTTTTGGTAACTAACTCTGACTTTTTGCTTATCACTTAAAATCTATTTTTATAGTCAATAAATTTGTTTAATTTTACCAGTGAGTTTGTATGATGCATGGGGCAAATCTGCTCAGTTTTGCAAAGGCTGGTGTATGTTCACTTTCCATTGTTGAAGTGGTGAACCAATAAATAATTTGCGCTGCCATCTTGAGCAGTGCAAGACAGTATATTCTTGAGGTACAGTGCTAGAAGCTGGGGGTATTTGGTTCTGGTGCCTTTCTCTGTGTGGCTCTGGGAGCATTTATGCAATATTGCTGGGTGTGGGGCTCCACATGTTGTGCTGAGTGATCTTGGAGGGGTTTGCTGCTGGTCACTAGCAAGGCATTGTGACACAGAGCTCAGGCTGGAGAGAATTAAGGGGGCACAGTGGTCCCACAGTTCCAGGCTGCACTCCGGGGCATCTCGTCACAGTGGCCCACTTGCCCTGCCCAGATTTTTCTGCAACGACGAAGTGGTGTGAAGAATGGTCTGCAGATGATATCAGAAACCAGTCTCTTATAACTGACCCAACCATGCATGTACCCAGCTTTGATTTGCCACACCTCTCCTGGACCCTTCTGAACTGATTTTTAAGCAGCCAGGGTCAATGTGCAACTAGCCTTCACACCTGAGGCCAACGAGAGGATCCCACACGCAGCTGTGGCCAAAAACAGATATCACCACACATTACTGACGACTGCCTTCTGACCACATTTGATGGTGGCCTGAGGGCTCTGCATTTTGCTGATGATGCTGTTGCAAATGGGCTTGGCAATCTCAGGGTGCAGGCTCAGAGCAGCGCTTACCTCAAGCAGCTCCCAGAAGAAGCAGCATGTCCCCCCTCTGGCTCCTGTGCAGAGGCACAGCCAGGTGGCTCTGCGCGCTGCCCTGTCCGCAGGCATCTTCCCTTAAGCTCACATTGGCTGAGGTTCCAGGACAATAGGCGTTGCGGGGACAGCACTTGGGGTGGGGTCAGCATGCAGAGCCCCTTGGCTGCCCATACATGTAGGAACCGGAGGGGGGGGCATGTAACTGCTTCTGGGAGCAGTGTGGAGCAGGGTAGGCCCCCGATCCCCAGCTGGAATGCCAGAGCAGGGCAAGCCCAGGACCCTGCTCCCTGGTGGGACCTTGAGGGCTGGATTAAAACGTCTGGAAGGCCAGATGCGACCCCGAGGTAGTAGTTTGCCCACCCCTGCCATAGAACTTCCCCAAAATAATTCCTAGCATAACTTTTAGAAAAATATCCAATCTTGACTTAAAATGGTCAGTGATGGTGAATCCACTATGACTCTTGGTGAACTGTTCCAATGGTTAATTACCCTTACTGTCAAAAAAATTATATCTTATTTTCTGACTGAATTTACCTAGCTTCAACTTCCAGACACTGGATCAGGTTATACCTTTAGCTGTTAAACAGAAAAGCCTATTAAATATTTGTTCCCCATGTAGGTACATACAGACTGTAATAAAGTCACCCCTTAACCCTCTCTTTGTTAAGCTAAATAGATTGAGCTCTTTAAGTCTATCACTATAGACAGTGTTATTCTCATCTGATAATCATTCTTGTGGCTCTTCTCTGAGCCCTCTCCAATTTGATCAACATCTTTATTGAAGCAGAGTTCTGCCCATTTAGAGGTTAAAGAGCTCTTGCAAACCAAGTATTGCCCTGCAACGAGAGAAAGATCTGAGAATTTTTAATCTACACTATAGAAAGCACCACCAGAGTGCAAAGAGCTGTTCAGTATCAAAATCTTAGACATACTTGGATTGATCTGAAATATTTAGGGACAAATACTGTGATACTTACTCAATATAAGTCTTGAATACATGCCTTTACTATAATGTAACCAATAGCTACTTTTTTAGAGGCTTTGGCACAAAAAGCTGTAAGTACTTTATAAGATTAAAACAATAAAATTTTTCATTCTTGATATATTCTAAGGGTTATTATTATGCTTAGTCTTGTTTTATTCTGTGCTTTGCTTTACCATTATCATCACTGATAATGCACTTTGTATTTTACTAAATTAAAAACTTTAAGAGCATGAATGTTAACTCAGTTGTATGTATGAAGAGACTTAACCAATACAAAGACACTTTAAGTCTCTCACACTAATGGATTTTCTCTAGTCCTCAAAACATTTTTGTGGCTCTTTTCTGTATCTCCAATTTTTCAACATCTTTTCTTAAAATGTGGAACTAGCACTGGACTCAGTATTCCAATATCAGTCTCACCAATGCCATATACACAGGTAAAATCATTTCCCTACTCCTACTCACTACTCTCCTACTTATATATCCAAGGCAGACATTAGCTGTTTTTTTTGCAACAGAGTTGCACTGTGAGCTCATGTTGCTTGCCCACTATGACCCCTAAATCCTTTTCAGAGTTCCTGCTTTCCAGGATGTAGGTATAACCTGCATTGCTTGTTCCTAGATCAGGGATCAGCATGTGGCCTGCCAGGGTAAGCACCCTGGTGGGCTGGGCCAGTTTGTTTACCTGCTGCATCCGCATGTTCGGCTGATCGTGGATCCCACTGGCCACAGTTCGCCACTGCAGGCCAATGAGGACTGCGGGAAGTGGTGCGGGCCGAGGGATGTGCTGGCCGCCACTTCCTGCAGGCCCCATTGGCATGGGGCAACGAACTCCGGCCAGTGGGAGCCACAATCAGCCAAAGCTGAAGACGTGGCAGGTAAACAAACCAGCCCGGCCAGCCAGGGTGCTTACCGTGGCAGGCGCGGGGCCAAAGGTTGCTGAGCCTGGTCCTAGATGTACAATTTTACATCTGGCCTAATTAAAATACATTTTGTTTGAATGGGCTCATTTCCCCAAACATTTCATGTTGCTTTGTATGGCTTCCATATTCTCTTCATTTACCATTATGCCAATCTTTGCATCATACATACATTTTATCAGCAGTGATTTTACATTTACTTCTAAGTCATGGGTGAAAAAGTTGAATAGCATCAGGCCTGGAACTAATCCCCGTGAAGCCACACTAGAAACACACTACTAGATGATGATTTCCCACTGACTACTTTTTGAAATCTTTTAGTTAGCCAATTCCTAGTCCATTTAACATGTGATCTCATTAATATTGTATATTGAGCTAACTTGTTAATAAGAATATCACATGGTAGTAAGTCAAATGCCCTACAAAAGTATATCATCTCTATACAGTTACCTTTAAACCGATGAAACTTGTAGTTTCAAAGAATTAAAACAGGTTTGTTTCACAAGGCCTATTTTCCATTAAGCCATCTTGACTGACATTAATTATACTCGTATCCTCTAATTCTTTGTCAACTGAATCTTGTATCAGCTTTTTCCATTATCTTATCCAGGATTGATGTCAAGCCAGGTCATCCCACTTGCCCTTTCTGAATATTGGCACAATATTAGCACTCTTCCAGTCTTCAGTACTTGCTCCAGCATTCCAAGATTGATTAAAAATGTACATCAGCAGGCCAGAGATCTCATCAGCCAACTCTTTGAGGACTCTTGGGAGCAAGTTATCTAGGCTTGCTGACATATAAATGTTTATCCCTAGTGGATTTTGTCCAACATCCTCCTTGGTTACTTATGGACTAGAAAGTATTTCTACATCCTCATAACATGAGTCCACCATTCTGCTTCTTTTCAAACACAGAACAGAAATATTTATTGGATATTTTCTGTATTATTAAATTTTATCACCACCATGTAGTAAAGGGCCCATACCATTGCTGAAGCTTCTAAAATTTGATACAGTCTTGATTCTGTTTTGCTCACCTTAAAAAAAAAACATTAAATAAAAAGGATTAAGATCTGGGCCTCATGAACTTAGAATGGCTCCCTTGTAAGCTTATTACTAACTGGTTACAGAAGGAAAGAAGAAATCTATCATTAGAAGTCCAGCTAAACTGGAGTCATAGCAATCTTTGACAGGACTCTACTAGAAGAAAAATATACATCAGTGTCACGGAACATGTTCTATCAATGGGTGTTGCTTTGTAGTTTCCACAAAAATGAAAAGACAAATTGATTTCATTACTGAAAAGGACAAACTAGATTAACCAAACTGAAAAAGTCCTAAACTACATCATAAATTAGTCTTCAAGAGGCAGTAGTCTCAAGGAAGTAGAGTGTATGCACACCATAATTTAAAAGATAATTTAAATGAAAAAAATACCAGCAACTCTTTTTCTAAGTATGAAACGGGTGTCCTGACAGACGCTCTAACATCTGAATATCAGGTGAACCCAATTAACCTATTTTTTTCTTGTCCATACTAAGTGGTTACTTTAGTTGTTACACTATTCCACAAAATCCTTTAGGGTACTACACAGAAAACTATAAACAGGCTGTAAAAGGTTATGACATTAATTTTGCTGTCATTCCCACGCCTTAAGTAGGCATCAAAACTCAAAACCTTGTCCTTTGGGAAGGAAGAGTCTGAAACTAATTATGGTACTTATTATTAAATTAAGCCACTATGACCCTAACTGAATTTATTCTTAGTGTCTTTTGTTAAAAGGACAAAGCTTCTCAAATAAGATGGCTATACCTTCTAATACAGAGAACATCATCAGTTCAGACTCCTGAAACGAAGCAGTTAATCAAACCTTGCAATTTCACTCGGATTAAGTTTAATTATCAAACAATTTAAAAGTAGGCATATAAAAAAATATTACGAGCTAATGTATTTATTACATAATTTCACTTCAGAAGTACAACATTCAAAAGAAAAGGGAAATTTAAGACTGAGTGCAGTTTAGAAAATGGGTTACATGAACTACGGTCAATGAGGTGTTCATTAATACTTCAAGAAGTAATTTCAGTCATTTTATTTTTCTTAATTGTTTTCTTTCAAGTACTGTGTCATCTCATAGGTTAGGATTTTATGTAATAGTTGGAACTATTATTGCAAAACTGTTTGCATTGATTATTGGCTTGGGAAAAAAGGTAGCCTTATTTGTGCCACGCTTACACCTCTCTATGGACCCAATTCTTTCACCATTTTGCAAAGATTGAGACTGAAGTCAAGAGACATCACATGTGTGGAGCAAATATTATATCTGGCCTTAATTTATTAAAACACAATAGTAAAGATTAAACTACTGTTGCTGCTCAAAGAATAATCAACTCTGCAGTAAATTTACAGATTAATAATTCTGCGGGCTCATGTCTTTTCAATCGTTCATCACTGGTGTGTTGAAACTTCAAAATAATATAAACTCTCCCTCAGATGTTCCATAGGAGAAGCAGATCAATTCTAAGTATCAGACATTGAGCAGGGTCTAATCCAAGCAACAGTTACTGTAATAATTATCACTAGCTAATAATGAAATAAGTATGTCTTATCTTAATAGCATCACTTCACCATTACACAGGATTTTGTAGTGATGTCTTTTTTTTAAATGCCTTTTATTACCGTTATGAGAAAACAGAAGCTTTTGCCTAAGGATCTCCAAACTAGAGTTTCAATTTCAGATTCTATAATAGGTGACTAGACTGGGTATTAGCCACTTCAACCTGTATTATGTAAAGATACTGAGCAAACTTCTGATCTCAGTTATTACTACGAGCTGCAACCGAAATCAATGACTGGAACTGCTGCTTGTAACTTTACTTTTCTTGTGTCCACTCATTCTTGGTAACTGTTCCATATTATGATGCATATCAGGACACAGAAGAATTGGTAATTATGGATCTTATCCTGAAAGTTTTTAAAAAATATTTGATTAAAAATGTTTCTCAAAACTGATTTTTATAACATCTAGAAGTGAAGAAAGAGCAGGGGGGTGGTGGAGGGAGGCTTACACAAAAGATACAGCAGACAACCCTTTCATAAGCTCCTTTTCTGTATTTTGTTCATAAAGCTGAAAAAAAACCTTTCAGCTGAAAAAGTGACTTGTGCATATGCGCATGAAGAAAGGGATCAATAATAAAATTCTCCATCAGGCAAAGCCCATAGTTTTTAATAAGTACTTAAAGCACACCAAAATAACTGCATTCTCATCAGATACACCTCTACCCCGATATAACACAACCCGATATAACATGAATTCGGATATAATGCGGTAAAGCAGCACTCCGGAGGGGCAGGGCTGCGCACTCCGGCGGATCAAAGCAAATTCATTATAACGCGGGTTCACCTATAACGCAGTAAGATATTTTGGCTCTGAAGGACAGCGTTATATCAGGGTAGAGGTGTATGCAGATCTTGAAACAATAGACTATAATAAAACTGAAGATGGATTTTTATTAATTTTTCATATCAAATGACAATATTTTCATCAACAACAGAAGATACTTCATCCAGTTTCCCTACTGCAGTAACCTAGCAATGCAGAAAACTTGAGGTTAGGTTGAACAGATTTTTTAAATGTAATTTTGCCATTTGCTGGAAAGTTATCAGAAAAGTATTTCACAGGAAGTTACTCACCTTGTGCAGTAACAATGGTTCTTCGAGATGTGTCCCTGTGGGTTCTCAACTCTAGGTGTGTCTGCGTCCCTGCACTGCTGATCAGAGAACTTTGGTAGCAGTGTTTGTTAGGCCTGCACATGTGCTGTCTCTCCTTGTGCTGTGCCACGAGGCTAGCCAGCGCATGCGAACTAACCCCCCTCTGTTCCTTCTCTCGCACAGTCATAGACAAGAGCTCTGAAGTAGAGGGGAGGAGGGAGGGTTGTGCAGCACCCACAGGGACCCACTTCTCAAAGAACCATTATTACTGCACAAGATGAGTAACTTCTTCGAGTATGTCCCTATCGATGCTCCACTGTAGGTGACTTCTGAGCAGTATCCCTTCTGCAGGGCTGGGACTTCAGAGTCTGGTCAGTTACAGATGACAGCACCATGGAGCCTAAAATGGCATCAGAGGCAGATTCCCAGTGATCGCATAGTGTTCTGTGAAAATGAGGACTGACACCGATGTCACTGTTCTACAGATCTCTGAGATAGGGACATTCTTGAAGAAGAGACTGACCTTGTGGAGAATGTACGAAGAGACTCTGGAGGGGTCATGTTGTGAAGTTGGTAATTCAATCTGATGGAATTTGAGACCCACTTGGAAAGCCTTTGGGCTGACATTGCTGAGCCCTTGGATTTTTCCACAATGGAGAAGAAAAGCCTAGGGGACTTCCTGAAGGCCTTTGTCCTGTCCAGGTAGAAAGCAAGAGTTCTTTTGACATCTAGGATACGTAATATAGTCTCCCTATTGTCTTGGTGAGAATAGGGTAGAAGACTGGAAGGTAAATCAACTGATTCATGTGAAATGGAGAGGTTATCTTAGGGATGAATTATGTATGCGGCCTGAGAGTAACCTTATCCAGAAAAAAGAGAGAGAGAGGGGCGGGGTGTGTGTGTGTGTGTGTGTGTGTGTGTGTGTGTGGGGCCCGGTCACCAGAGCTGCTATCTTTCTGATTCTCCTGGCTGAGGTAACTGCTATCACATCAGCAATCAGGTGGCCATGGTTCAAAGGGAGGTCTAATCAGTCCTTTCAGTAACAGATTTAGGTCCCATACGGGGGTAGGAAGTCAAGGTTGAGGGAAGAGGTTTACCCTTGGGGAGCCTTTTAGTAGTTGGGTGTGACAGCACCGAGTACCTTTCTATAGGTTGGTGGAAAGCTGTTATAGCTGCTAGGTGAACCCAAAGAGAGCCTTTACTCCTTGTTCTGTCATCTGGTACCACTGAGAACCATCTAGATCAGGGGTCGTCAACCTTTCAGAAGTGGTGTGTCAAGTCTTCATTTATTCACTCTAATTTAAGGTTTCGCGTGCCAGTAATACATTTTAACATTTTTAGAAGGTCTCTTTCTATAAGTCTATAATATATAACTAAACTATTGTTGTATGTAAAATATATAAGGTTTTTAAAATGTTTAAGAAGCTTCATTTAAAATTAAATTAAAATGCAGAGCCCACTGGACCGATGGCCAGGACCCAGAAGTGTGAGTGCCACTGAAAATCAGTTCACGTGCTGCCTTTGGCACACGTGCCATAGGTTGCCTACCCCTGGTCTAGATCCATCCTCTTTGGAACCCCCTTTCAGGTAGTTAAAAGCAGCTATCAAATCCCCCCTCATTTTTCTGCAGACTAAACAATCCAAGTTCCCTCAGCCTCTCCTCATAAGTCATGTGATTCAGCCCCCTCACCATTTTTGTTGCCTTCTGCTGGACTCTTTCCAATTTTTCCACATCCTTCTTGTAGTGAGAGGCCCAAAACTGGACACAGTACTCCAGATGAGGCCTCACTAATGCCAAATAGAGGGGAATGATCACATCCCTCGATCTACTGGCAATACTCCTACTTATACAGCCCAAAATACCGTTAGCCTTCTTGGCAACAAGGGCACACTGTTGACTCATATCCAGCTTCACGTCCACTGTAACCCCTAGGTCCTTTTCTGCAGAACTGCTGTCTAGCCACTCGGTCCATAGTCTGTAGCAGTGCATGAGATTCTTCTGTCCTACGTGCAGGACTCTGCACTTGTCCCTACCCTCCAGCAATCTACCACTCCTCCCAGTTTAGTGTCATCTGTAAACTTGCTGAGGGTGAATCCACACCATCCTCCAGATCATTAATGAAGATACTGAACAAAACTGGACCCAGGACCCACCCTTGGGGCACTCCACTTGATACCGGCTGCCAACTAGACATGAAGCCATTGATCACTACCTGTTGAGCCCGATGATCTAGCCAGCTTTCTATCCACCTTATAGTCCATTCATCCAGCCCATACTTCTTCAACTTGCTTGCAAGAATTCTGTGGGAGACCATAGCAAAAGCTTTGCTAAAGTCAAGGAACAACACATCCACTGCTTTCCCTTCATCCACAGAGCAAGTTATCTCATCACAGAAGGCAATTAGGTTAGTCAGGCATGACTTGTCCTTGGAGAATCCATGTGGACTGTTCCTGATCAGTTTTCCTCTTTTCAAAGTGCTTCAGAATTTTGATTCCTTGAGGACCTGCTTCATGATTTTTCCAGGGACTGAGGTGAGGCTGACCGGCCTGTAGTTTCCCGGATCCTCCTCCTTCCCTTTTTTAAAGATGGGCACTTCATTAGCCTTTTTCCAGTGACCCAGGACCTCCCCCAATCGCCATGAGTTTTCAAAGAATGGCCAATGGCTTTGCAATCACATCAGCGAGCTCCTTTAGCACCCTCGGATGCAGTGCATCCGGCCCCATGGACTTGTGCTCCTCCAGCTTTTCTAAACAGTCCTGAACCCCTTTTTTCTCCACAGAGAGTTGGTCACCTCCTCCCCATACAGTGCTGCCCAGTGCAGTTGTCTGGGAGCTGATCTTGTTCATGAAGACACAGGCAAACAAAATATCATTGAGTACATTTGCTTTTTCCACATTCTCTGTCACTAGGTTTTCTCCCCCATTCAGTAAGAGGCCCACACTTTCCCTGACCTTCTTCTTGTTGCTAACATAGCTGTAGAAATCCTTCTTGTTACTCTTAACATCCCTTGCTAGCTGTAATTCCAACTGTGATTTGGCCTTCCTGATTTCACTCCTGCATGCCTAAGCAATATTTTTACACTCCTCCTGGATCATTTGTCCAAGCTTCCACTTCTTGTGAGCATCTTTTTTGTGTTTAATATCAGCAAGGATTTCACTGTTAAGTCAAGGTGGTCGCCTGCCATATTTACTATTCTTTCTACACATCAGGATGGTTTGTTCCTGCAATCTCAATAAGGATTCTTCAAAATACAGCCAGCTCTCCTGGACTCCTTACCCCCAATATTATTTTCCCAGAAGATCCTGCCCATCAGTTCCCTGAGGTAGTCAAAGTCTGCTTTTCTGAAGTCCAGGGACCGTATTCTGCTGCTTTCCTTACTTCCTTTTGTCAGGATCCTGAACTCAACCATCTCATGGTCACTGCCTCCCAGGTTCCCATCCACTTTTGCTTCCCCCTACTAATTCTTCTCTGTTTGTGAGCAGCAGGTCAAGAAGAGTTCTGCCCCTAGTTGGTTCCTCCAGCACTTGCACCAGGAAATTGTCCCCTACACATTCCAAAAACTTCCTGGATTGTCTGTGCACTGCTGTATTGCTCTCCCAGCAGATATCGGGGTGACTGTAGTCCCCCATGAGAACCAGGGCCTGTGATCTCATAACTTCTGTTAGTTGCCTGAAGAAAGCCTCGTCCACCTCATCCCCTCTGTCTGGTGGTCTATAGCAGACTCCCACCATGATATCAACCTTGTTGCTCACACTTCTAAACTTAATCCAGAGACTCTGAGGTTTTTCTGCAGTTTCATGTTGGAGCTCTGAGCAGTCATACTGCTCTCTTACATACAATGCAACTCCTCTACCTTCTCTGCCCTGCCTGTCCTTCCTGAACAGTTTATACCCATCCATGACAGTACTCCAGTCATGTGAGTTATCCCACCAAGTCTCTGTTATTCCAATCACATCACAGTTCCTTGACTGTGCTAGGACTTCCAGTGCTCCCTGCTTGTTTCCCAGGCTTCTTGCATTTGTGTACAGGCACTTGAGATAACTCACTGATTGTCCTGCTTTCTCAGTATGAGGCATACGCTTCTCTGTTCTGAGAGAAGGTATAGGCAGGAATGTTGGGACCTGTGCCAAGTAAGGGTAGGAGCAATTAAAATGACGTGAGCCCCGTCCCTTTTTATTTTCAGCAAGACCTTTGACAGTAGAGGAAAAGGAGGAAAGGTGTAGAGAAGGTCCTTCTCCCAAGGGAGGAGGAAAGCACCACCCAAGGAACGTTGTCTAATCCCCACTCTGGAGCAGTAGCATGGACATTTCTTCTTCAGATGAGTGGAGAAAAGGTCTGTGGACTGTCCCCCCATCATCTGAATAAGCTGTGAAGCATTATTGGGTGTACTTTCCACTTGTGTAGGAATTTGTGACTGAGACTGTCCACTATCGAGTTGTGTGCACCCAGGAGGTAAATTGCAAACAGCATGAAGTTGTGGGAGATCCACCAATTCCATGGCCTCATAGCTTCTGCACATAAGGAGGGCGATCTGGCTCACCCCTACTGATTGATGTAGTACATATAGGCTATATTGTCTGTTAGGATCTTTGTGTGTGATCCTGTGATCAGCGGGAGGAAATGGGCACAGGCATTCCTGACCGCTCTTAACTTGAGGAGATTGATGTGAAGGGATATCTCCACGGGTGAGCATTTGCCTTGTGCCATGAGGCCATTTAGATGCACGTCCCACTCTGAGTGATGAACTGATGGTGAAGATCAACAATGGTGTTGTTTGTGAGAAGAGGACTTCTTCGCAAACATTCCATTCAACTGTCTAAGGAGTTTTTGATCCTGGTGGGTGGTGACTGGGATTTGTCCAGCCTGTAAACCGAGCTGAACCACATTTGGAGGCACTGCATGTGAAGCCTGGCATGTGGTATTACTGCTGTGTCCACTGTTATATGCCACAAGAGTTGGAGGCAAAGCCTGATATTTGTGGGATATTTTGAATGGTGTCTATGAGTGTGATTAAGCATAAGAACCTGCACTGAGGTAAGAAGGCTTTGGCCTGTAATGAATCAAAGTTGGCCCCTATGAATTCCACGTGTTGCACTGGTGTTAATTGACTTCTGGGTGTTGATCTGTTGATTCCGTTCCATAAACAAGTATATCGTAGCATCAGTGACTTGGTGAGCCTCTCAGAGAGATCGGGCTATGAGGAGGCAATCGTTCAGGTAAGGGTAGATCATTATCCCTTGAGAATGTAAATGAGCAGCCACCACTAAGAGAACCTTGGAAAATACTTTTGGGGCTGATACCCCCCCAAAAGGGTGCACTCTGTATTGGTAATGGTTGTGTCCCAGAGTGAATCTGAGAAATTGTCTGTGAGCCAGTAAGACTGAGATATGAAAATAGGCATCCTGGAGATCAAGAGCCAAAAACCAGTCTCTCTGTTCCAATGTTGGCATGGTCATTGATAAGGTGACTAGCTTGAACTTTTGAGGCTTGACAAACTTGTTGAGAGCTCTGAGATCTAGGATGGATCTCCAACCTTCCTTCTGTTTAGGTATTAGGAAATAACGAACATAGAACTCTTTGCCTGGTAGATTTTGAGGTATTGGTTCTATGGCTCCTAACTAGAGGCAGCGATCTCTCTCTAGTCATAGTAAACTCTTGTGAGAAGGATTCCTGATGAGGAATGGGGAAGGGTGTTGTGGAGGGAGTAGGGAAGTAAAATGGATGGAGTACCCAGTTTGAACAATCTCTAAGAGCCATCAGTCCGATGTTATGTGTTCCCAAGCACTGCAGAACACCACCAATCAGTGGCCAAATGGGTCTGGAACAATGTTCAGCTGTGTAAATCGGGAGGAGTGACCTAACAATGAAGATTGAGGGCCAGATGGTTTATATTAAAGGAATTTCCCTTTTTTTTTTTTTTGCAGCTCGTAGTGGCCCTGAGTTTGGTACTGATGCACATGTTTTCTATGCTGGGATTGGGGACTAAATATTATCTCTACAAGACAAAAGACAAAGTGAGTGGAGGATAGCTCTGGAGTTGTTCAGGGTGTGAAGAGAGGTGTCAGTCTTCTTGATGAAGAGCTTCGTGCCCTCAAATGGAAGGTCCTCAGCTGTGGACTGTATCTCTTTCGAGAAGCCCGACAAATGGAGCCATGATGCTAGTCACATCACCACAATCATGGAGATGGACGTAGCCACCCTGTTGCCTGCTTTGAGGGCAGACTGCAGCGATGTCTTTGCCATTAGTTGACCCTTCTGGATAATGGCATTGAAGAAGCGATGTGCTTCTGGCATTTTTTTTTTCCAATAAAAGTCATTCACTTTTGAGTAATGTATATAATCATATTTTGCCATGAGGGCCTGATAATTGTCAATACGGAATTGTAGAGCAGCTAAAGAGTATGCTTTTGTATCCAAAAGGTCAAGGCGCTTCCAATCCCTATCACAGGGAGTAGCCCTTGACTAGTGTTGCTGGCTGTAGGAGTTGACGGCATCCACCATGATGGAGTTGGGTGGCAGGTGGGATAACAGGAATTCAGATACCTTGGCGGGGACACAGTATTTTTTGTCTGCCTGCTTGCAGGGTGGTTCTACTGATGCTGGGGTTTGCCACACTGTCTGCCATTTGTTAGCCTTCTTAAGTTTACAGAATAGATGAGCACAAACTTTACACAACAGGTCTAAAAAAGGTCTAGTTTAATACCAGTTAGAAAAGGATAAATGTTCTTTAGACTGAATAAATTACAGGTGAAGTTCTTCAGATTTCCCTCATTATTACATTTTCAGCAGCTCATATGATGCACACCTATGGCTTGTTGTAGATGCTATATGCTGGCAGGAGAGAGCTCTCCCGCTGGCATAATTAAACCACTCCCAAAATGGTGGTAGCTATGTTGGCAGGAGATGATCTCCTGCTGACACAGCACTGTACACACCAATGCTTTTCCCAGTGAAACTTATGTCAGTCAGGGGTGTGTTCTTCTGGGTTTAGGGGGAAAAACCCAGCGCTTCCCCCATTTTGTGATGGTCTATGTCACTCCAAAACATTTACATGAACTGGAACATTTTTTGCAACTAGAAACATTAGATTCTAATTTCAATCTGTGAATGAAAATTGAAACTATTCTAAAAATTTAAAAGGGAAGATTTGAGAATACCAAGGTTGTTGTTATGCCTAGAATGGCAACAATATGAATGTCAATAAACTACATCATTTTCTTCATGTTTCCATAGACTAGCGTTTCATCTGTTTCCTTTGCAAAAGCTACCTCAGTAGTGCTGTTTTTAACATCATTGGCTATAGCCCTGTGATTGTTGCAGTTCTGCAGCAGTGAAATCCATCCTTGCCACTAAATTGTGTTACAAAATCTCATCTTACATTTAAAAAATACATCTAGCTTTTACAGTTGTGAAGATAACTCTGAAACCACGAATCAAGCGTAAACCAATCCACTGTTTTCTTCCTGAGTCTGCAGACAACCTGAAACAATAGCTCTGAAAAATGTAAACTGCTCATTACATCTCAGTAGGCTCACGGAATCTATAATGACAATCACAACAATACTTAACTGATTCAATTACGATCAACTTAACAGAAACATCAAGCTAATGTTCTTGACCCACAATCTCTCATTGCTTCACATCAATGTTCCTTCTCATTTTTTATCTCTGCAAAATGAATGACTACATAAGGTCTAGTTTAAAATCATCTGAACACACTACTATGTTTCCCTTTTTCCTCATACTAGCTTACCCTTTCATTCATTCATTCATTCCAAATTCTTTACTGTGTCTTCTCAGTCACTCACAATCTACCCACTCTACCTCTTCTCTCTACCTCATACACCTTCTTGCTACTTTCAAAAATAAATGCTACCACCAAAACAGAATTTGGAAAGTAGCATTCAAAGCAGTATTTATGTTTTGTCCAACATATATTTAAAATAGAATATGCCTATGTTGGAAAAAAGTACAAGGAAATTTTCTAATAACATTTCTTTATTATTCTTGTATATTTTCTATTTGTTAAAATTAGTACAGACTACAGAATTCGTTGACCTTTCTGTCATATATCTGTAAACAAACATAATAAATCAGTTTTTCAAAGGATAAACACATTTTCAGATATCAAAATACGGTTAGGAATGGTTTATAATGTTAAATGACACATTTATGTTAAAGTTATTTTTGTAAAAAAACGTTTAGCTTTGAAAATGACCTTCACCTTTCATGCATTTTCATTCCTTAATTCTTATATTTTCTCCTTATTCTGATGAACAGTAGTCATCAACTCATATTGCATATACATGCAAGATAAAAAGTATATTCCTTTCTAACTAATACCAATGCCATTTTCTGGATCCATCAGTATGTGAACTTGCATACAGCAATATAAATAATAATGTTTCCCATAAACAAAGCATTCTCACTGCTTGAATAATAAAGCAAGGAAAAGTTATGTTACATCATGGGAATAACTTTGGGCATGATCCTACAAGATTCTGAACACCCTCAGCACCCACTGACAGTATATTTTCAATACTGTAGAGGATCAGGCCCAAAGTTATTGCCAGAAGTACAGTATACTGCAAAATATCTACAACTGTTTTAACACAAATTTGGATTAGATTATAAATAGTAGTTGATTGAAACATAAGAAGACTGCCCAAGTTTTAAGCCAAAAACACACTGGGCTAGATCCTCATCTGGTACAAACTGTCATGGCATTCAAGTCAAACAGGCAAAAGAAATAACCAGGTCAATGTAGCATGAATTCAATCTCACACGTCCTTAGCCCCAAAACTACTCAGAATAAAACTAAATTTTAGGTGCTCTCTTGTGGGAGAGGAGTTAAATGTTAAGGAGGTTGAGATGAAGACAAGTTGCAAGAGAAAGAAACAACTTATGCTCACTTGCTACATTATGCATCCATTTTTCACTTGTACCTTTATTACAGATATAACAGAGGAACTAAAGAGTAGGAAGCATAGCAGTACCTCAGAGAACAAAAGGCAAAATTTCCAAGGAGAAGAAAGAATTAAAGACTAGTTATCTGTTGGAAAAAGACCAAGAAGCGGTCTTTTATTTATCTGCTATTGGCATCTTCTCCATCTTTACCAGCTGAATGAGCTATTAAGAGATAGAAAGACATATTTCGGGTGGAAATATGCTTTAAGGATACTGCTGACTTATCCATCTGGATGATGTTTGTGATGAGAAAGACTGACCCAGATCATATAGCTGAAAGGACACTAAGGCCCAGATTTTTAAAGGTATTTCGATGTTGCCATGCTCAATATTGCTTGCCTAACTGATTTAGGAAGCTAAATCATTTTCAAAAAGGATTTAGGCATTTAGGAGCCAAAAATCCCATGGACAGTTAATAGGTTTTAAGCATTTAGGAATTCTGAAAATGAGAGTCTCCTAAATCAGTTAGATTTTGCATTGCTTAGAACAAGAATGCCTAAATACCTTTAAAAATCTGGGTCTAAAAGCTTATTTGTTTTCCTAATTAACAGGCTCCTCTGAACATAACATTTTAAAGGTCTTTGACATTATGACAGGGTCTATTTACATCACATTTGTTGAGTTTGAGTGTAAAGACTTAAAGGTGTATTTGAGATCTGAGCTCATGCCAGCATAAAAGACCATTAATAGCCTAAGAAAAAACAAACTCCTTTGCCATTACAAAAAAAAGTTGGACTCCACAATTAAGGCATGAACTTCACCTATTCCTCTGCTGATACAATTGACAATACTCCAGACAAACAGTGTAACCTTAAAGTTTTAACAGTTTCAAAGATGATGCCAAAATTCTCAGAAAAGCAAATGAACCATGGAAAAACATGAACCAGTTCTTCTGCTTGGACTTAATCATTCTGGGCCATTAATAAAAGGAACTACAAAGGCCATTTTATCAGGACACTAACTTCAATTCTTAGAAACAAAATGATAAAATATTGTAGGCCATTTGCGTGAGATTATGTGCAGGGTTTAATTATCTTTTTTGACAAACTGAGCAATGAGTTTGGACATTAAAGCCCTTCTACAAGTAGGTAAATCATCATGTGCTGGCTATCCAGCAATCCAAAAAAAATGTTTGAAAACTTGGAAAGGTGAATTTCCTTGTGCAAGACCTTTGACTCAAAACATGGAATCTTGCCCACTTTGTAGCTCTAAAGTTGACTATTCAAACAGATTTTGCTAATTTATCAACTTTCACCTTTCTGACTGAAATTTTCTAGGTGTGACCTGTGCCTAAAAATGTACAATATTTAGAAAGTTTGAGCAACAGTGTTCCAGCTGTTTTCAAATGAGATAGACAGAATAGATCAAGATACCACATATGAAACTCAGTAGCACATATCAAAAGATATAACTTCAAAGTATCTATTAGCATTCATGAACAAATAAAACAATAATTCAGGTATTGTTAATTTAGGTAGAAGGAGCTCTCTGCTACACTGTAGAAGATCCAGGTTGGAAGCCAAATTCATGACTGCCAAACAAGACTCCAAAAGGTGAGTTGTGTTGCTTTCATGGCTACCAACTCAAAGAGTGGTATTGATGGTAGATTTTTACAAAGCTTACTGAATCCCAAATAGATCAAACACAAGTTCAACAAGAACCTGGTTGTGACATTAGTGGATAGAATGAAGGGGAAGGGAGTATGAAAGAAATAGAAGGTAATCGTATCAAAAATAGCCATATCTAAGAAACAAGTAATATTTTCCACTGCATAAGCAAATCTAAGTGCAGCTACGTTCCAATACCTTTGATTTCCCTCCTTCGACATTAATTTGCATTGTATTACTGATGATTTTAATATATTAAAATTCACCCCAATTTTCTTCAACTAAACCCCTCAACTTCTATTTGCTGTCATTCTGAGGAGCGGATGGGACTCACCTGTGAACTGCTCACCAACAACTCTCCTAATTCAGCCAATGGTAATCATGTTTACATATGGCATGTCCTCTTCCTTACATTGTAATGTCCGGGGGGGGGGGGGGAAGCACAGAACTATAAGTCGTGATAAAAATCATCTTTATTATTTTGGTTCGTGTTGAGTCCCTTTCCTCCATCTTGTGTCTGTATTTTGCCTACCTAGATTGTAAGCTTTTCATGGCAAGAAATCTTTTTTTCTGGATGGTTACATGCTTAGTGCTGTTTGTGCACAAAAACATATTAAAATAATTTGTTTCCTATAACAGAACCAGTGATGTAAATATAATAGGTAAATTCCCCTTTGTGACGTTGGGTACAAAAAAAAACCCAACAAGATTCAAATTATGAATTATAACCTTTTGGGTTTTTTTATACACTTATGACTAAGACTTCCTAGACCTCATTACACTAATTCACAATGACTTGCTAAGAAAATTTGTTGCCTTTGTTACATCCCCACCACTCCTAACAGTCTCATCATAAACTGTGCTCTGAAAGAACTAGAAACCTCAAATACTAGCTGTTAGAGGACTATATAACTAGAATGTCATCTTAAAATTCAGAGTAGCAAATTCACACTACACAGCACAGGTTGGCAACCTTTCAGAAGTGGTGTGCCGAGTCTTCACTTATTCACTTTCATTTAAGGTTTTGCGTGCCAGTAATACATTTTAACCTTTTTAGAAGGCCTCTTTCTATAAGTCTATAATAAAGAAGTAAACTATTGTTGTATGTAAAATAAATAAGGTTTCAAAATGTTTAAGAAGTTAAATTTAAAATTAAACTAACATGCAGAACACCCCAGACCGGTAAGCAGGACTTGGGCAGTGTGAGTGCCACTGAAAATCAGCTCACGTGCCGCCTTCGACACACGTGCCATAGGTTGCCTACTCCTGCTATACAGTATACCGGGGTGGCCAATCTGCGGTTCCGGAGCCACATGTGGCTCTTCAGAAGTTAATATACAGCTCCTTGTATAGGCACCAACTCTGGGGCTGGAGCTACATGCGCCAACTTTCCAATGTGCTGGGTAGTGCTCACTGCTCAACCCCAGCTCTGCTACAGGCCTTGCCCCCACTCCACCCTTTCCCCCCCAACACCCCACCCTTTCCCCCGAACTTGCTGTGCCCTCCTTCCCCCTACTCTTCAGGGCCTCCTGTAAGCCATGAAACAGCTGATCAGGAGTTCTGGAGAGGAAGGGGGAGGTGCTGATCAGCAAGGTTGGTGGTGGGCGGGAGGCACTGGGAGCGAGAGGTGGCTGCTGACATATTACTGTGGCTCCTTGGCAATGTACATTGGTAAATGCTGGCTCCTTCTCTGGCTCAGGTTGACCACCCCTGCAGTATACCCTTGCTATAACTCCCTTCACAATAGCGAACCTGGTCCCACGATTCTACCTCCAGCCCAGCCACTGAGGAGGGGGCTAAGAGCTCCTTGGACTTCAGGGCTGCAAGAGGTGGGGTGGGGATGGGAGAGGAGGAGAGAACAGGACACTGATACTCTGACACATCCTCTGGCCCGGGGTGGGCGGAGGGGCAACAGCTCCTCCAATCCCAGGGCCACAGCTGGGGCAGACTGATTCTCTGGTCCCAGGGCTGGAGGAGCAATCTGTTCTGTGCAGGGATTCAGGTGTCAGCCACTCACCCTCCCTGCAGCAGAGCTCTTTCCCTATAACAAACCTCTGGCTATAACAAACAAATGGCTTAGATCCCCAGGGGTTTGTTATAGCAAGGGTGTATTGTATTTAAAATAATGCACAATTCAGAATGCTATGTTTTACCCACAGATTATAGTGATAGTGCTTTAAATATTCAGTATTATTGTACAAACATCACTGTAAATAAAAAACCCTAAACACAACTCATTTAGTCAAAATTATGCTCTAAAAGTTCAACTATTTATTTTAAGGCCAACTAAAAATAATCAGCTGTCTCTACATGCAATGTTTAACAACACACATTTCTTTTATGTAAATAAATATCAATCTTAAAATTGGATAAGAGAGAGAGTACATGTCTTATCTGACACTGCTTGAATGGCTTGTATCCGTGAAACTCTTTAACTCATTATTAAAGCTGGTAAGCCATTTGCCATATGGCACAAATGATAACCAATGAGAGACAGAATGGATATACTGCAAAGATTTAAATAAAAACATTTAATAGTTGATAAATATTTGTGACCAAGTGCTGGGCAACAGCACCTGATCCAACACTCTGATCACTGCAACTCCAGGTAGTTGCCCCAGAGCACCTCTGACCATGGGAACTGATCCCAATTGATAGATTGGGATAGGCTGGATGGAGTTAAAAGGCTAATTAACTCATTAGCACAGATGGTGCAAAAGTCACAAGAAGTGCATCCAGGAGGAGGAAAGTGAGAATTGAGTGAGAGAAAAAGAGCTAGGCTTGTAGACAAAGCCATGAGAGATTTCTCCCCTTCTTGGCTCAAGAGCTGAGGGCTCCATATTACTGTTGGTATGAGGTGACAGTCTGAAAAGGTGGTGGAAAAGAACATTGAAAACACATTGAACAAAGTGTTTTACCCGAAGGTCTCTGAACTGTTTGTGGGGATAGAAATAGGTAGGACTGAGTCTGCCCTGCCACACTGTTCTTTAGAAATGAATCCCGGACAGCACAGCATAACTGACAAATACACATTTTTATTATGAAGAATATTCTTTCAGATAAATGTGTAAAGAATAAATCAAACAATAACCTTATCCTTGTGCTCTGCATTTCTTCTTTGTATTACTGTGTTATTTTTATTGTACAAATAATCCCTGCCAATATAACTACCACATCTGAATTTTCACCCATTTTGTTGTTTTACATACGTCAAGGACACTGAGTTTTAAAGAACAACAGACATAATATAAGTATCCTCAAATCATTTTCACTGCAAAAAATATGAAATAAACATGTCAAAATTATCTCTGGCTATTCTCCAGGAACAGCTGTGACGCTCTGACAAAGTTATCCCTGGGAACATTTTTCTTGCTCTGCAGGCCTCCAACTTTTCTTTAGATTTGTTAAAGAATATGTATCTTGCTAATTCATTCAGCAAGATCTCAAGCTGAACACAACTGGACCAAATCAGCACTTTGATAAAAATAAATAAGGGGTCCAAGGCGCTGAAAATGCTAGGTGCTCATGATTTTATAGACAGGACCTTTACCTCCAAGTCCTGAGAACTGTGTTAGGAGACAACCTGCTAGTTACAAATCCCATCTTTCAGACGGATAATGTCAGGAATAAGGGTCTGCATCACAGCTAATATCTAAGCAGCCTCATCAGTACAGCTGGTCTGCTGCAGGCTACCTGACTGGCCAAGCTACATGGTTCGCTGGAGGGACCAGCAGCCCGCAGGCTGCTCAGTGCTCATGCCCACTGCTTTTCCTGCTTCTGTGTTACTTTGCTCCAATCTTGCACCCAGGCTTGCCTCTGTCCTGCCCCGGCCTTGAACTCCCTTGCCTGCTCCCCTGCTCATTCCAGTTCCTGACCTCCAGTTTAACCACTAGCTCCAGTTTCTGACTACTAACTCTGGCTTGATATCTAGCTTCTGATCTCCAGCTTGACCCCTGGCTCCAGCTTCCAACTACTGACACTAGTCCTTGGCTCATGACACCAGCTCCAACCACTAAGCCTGGAGCCTGCTCTGACCACTACACTAGACCACCCTCACCACGATCAGCTGATAGATAAAACCAAAGTGCCACTTTAGTGATTAAGTGTCCCAGGAAACTCTACTTCCCACTAATGGTATTAGACCCTCCATTTTGTCCAAACTAAAACTTTAGCAATTATGTTCAGACTTCATAAATCCTGCCTAAAATTACCCACCTATTAGATCTCATGCTTTTTTTCCTGCTACATTAAAGAACCATTTAGCATCAGAAATCTCTTCCCCCTGTAGGTACTTACAGACTGAAAAAAAAAATCACAACTTAATTTTGTCTTGGATATATTAAAGAGTTTCTTAACTCTCTCACCATAAAGCATATTTTCCAGATAACAAATCATTTTTGTAGCTCTTCCCTGAACACCTTCCAAAATCATGTCACCATTCTTTTTGAAGTGCAATCTCTGGAGCTGTACACAGTATTCTAGTAATGGTGATGCTGTACACAGAGGCAAAATCACCTCTCTCTGGGCAATCTCATCTACAAATTTAACTACCCTCTCTATTCTGAGGACTCACAGATCCATCTCTCTAGTCCAGACTCATGGATGTCTACCATGAGCACAAGCTCAACATGGCTAAACAGAGCTCTTAATCTTACCCTCCATGCCCTTCCTGCCACCTCCTTTCTCAATCACTGTTGATATCACCATTTGCCTGTCATTCAGCCTGGGTGTCATCTTCAACTCGGACCTTCTTGAGATCCTCACATTCAGCTATGTTTAAATCTTGCCAATTTGTTTTATACAACATCTGTAAGACCCAGCCTTTCCCATCCATTCACACAGCTAAAACTTGTATCCAGACTCTCACCATCTCACCTTTCAATTACAGCCACATCCTTTTCGCTACCTTTGACAAATGCAATCTTGCCCCACTTATATTCATTCAAAATCCTGCAAAGATAGTTTTCCTACCCATCACTTTGACCATGTCAGCCCTCTCTTTGCAATCCCTTTACTGGCTTCCGCTTCTCTATCACATCAAACATAAGCAACTTGCCTTCACTTTCAAAGCCAATCTCCACTCTACCTATCATCTCTCATTTACTATCAAGATATCAACTCCTGCCTCATCATCCACTTAATTTTTCAAATGAGCACCTTCTCACTTCCTCCCATACTGCCTCTCATTCTTGGCAGGAGTTTCCCATAAACATCTGCAAATATACCTCATTCTATTTCAAACACTTCTTAAAACACATTTTTCCCCACAATGTCTAAAAAAAAACTTGACAACAGTTGGACCGCTGTATGTGGAGGCCATTGCTAACCATGCTGACCAATAGTCTCATTGTTTCCTTATACTCCTTACCTAAACTGTCTGTACCTATCTTCGGTCTCATTTTATACTTAGATGATAAGCCTTTGGGGCAGAAATCATCTTTTTCTTCTGTGTTTGTATAACACCTAACATAACAGAATCATAGAATATTAGGGTTGGAAGAGACCTCAGGAGGTCATCTAATTGAATCCCCTGCTCAAAGCAGGACCAACACAAACTAAATCATCCCAGCCAGGGCTTTGTCAATCCAGGCCTTAAAAAACCTCTAAGAATGGAGATTCCACCACCTCCCTAGGTAACCCATTCCAGTGCTTCAGCACCCTCCTAGGGAAATAGTGTTCCCTAATATCCAGCCTAGACCTCCCCCACTGCAACTTGAGACCACTGCTTCTTGATCTGTCATCTGCCACCACTGAGAACAGCCTAGCTCCATCCTCTTTGGAATCCCCCTCACTCTTCTCTTCTGCAGACTAAATAACCCCAGTTCCTTCAGCCTCTCCTCATAAGTCATGTGCGCTAGCCCCCTAATCATTTTTGTTGCCCTCCACTGGACACTGTCCAATTTGTCCACATTCCTTCTGTAGTGGGGGGACCAAAACTGGACAGGATCCAGGGATGTGACTATGGTTCCTACACACTACAGTAATTTAAATAATACATAATACTACTACTACTTTATATTCCCCTGCTTACATTTCCAAGGATTGCATACATTTTCTTAGCTGTAGAACGAGCTGATGTTCAATTGGTTATCTACCATGGTCCTTAATCCTTTTCAAAGTCACCAATTTCCAGAATATAATTCTCCATCTCATAAATGATATCTACATTCTCTGTTCCTAGATTAATTATCTTGCATTTGGGTATATTAAAATGAATGTTGTTCAAAGACACCTTGCCAAGCAATTCATGTCAATCTGTATAACGGACTTGTTCCGATCATTTTTTAATCACTCCACAATTTGTGTCATCTACCAGTTTTACCAGCAAGAATTTCGTATTTCCTTTAGCTCTTTGATGAAAATATTGACTAACATTGGGACAAGAACAGATCCCTACAGGACCCCACTAGCTATATTTCTATTGGATGACAATTTCCCCATCTACAATTGCTTCTTATGATCTATCAGTTAACCAGTTTTTTTAGTTACCTGAGTCATCCCCTTTAGACTTTTTGAATATTGGCACATTAAAAAAAAAAAGCGCTAAACAGTCCGTTGGACCTTTCCCAGTGTTCCAAGGCTGTTTAAAATCAAAATTAATGATTCAGAGAACTCCTTGGTCAATTGTCTTACTAGCCATGGTTGCCACTCCTGCAGATTTAAAAATGTTTAATAGCTGCTGATTAACATCCTTCCTCATTACTGACAGGATTGAAAGTATTTCATCATCACTGTAAAATATAATACACCATCCTACCTCTTTCTGAATAAAAACAAATATTTATTGAATACTTATGCCTTTTCTGTATCATGATTGATAATTATACCATCCTTGTCTAATATCGGACTTATAACAGACAGGATTTTGTTTGATACACACACAGTCCTTGTTGTCCTTAATTCTAAGGATCATAGATTTTATTGACACTTTTAGCTTCCCTTACAAAGCAGTTAGGAAATAATCAGTATGCACTGCTATCAGCTTCTCCAGTTTTTCCATTTTTCAAAATTATTTTATTTTGTATTGGTACCTTTCACCACACCTCTTAACCAGAATGTTTTTTTAACCAAAGAAGCCTTCTTTCATAACACAAAGAGCATATTTTGGGAGTATCTAATCTCTCTTGTGCATCTGTAGAGTAACATTCTATACATGCAGTTGTAGGTCCATAAGACATTTCCAAGAACTCCCTTGTGACACTTCACATTTTCCAATTCACATTTGAATCTAAATTTGGGGCACTGCATTATGTGCTCAATTATCTGGATGCTCTCACCACAGTCACACGAATGGAAGTTCTTTGATTTTCCACTTTTGGCTCAAGTAGCCACATTATTCATGGTTTGTTCAGATGTGGTTCAATGAAGTCCAAAGTCTGTGTGACAGGTTGAAACCAGGAGGGCAGCCTCTTGGGTTAGCAATAATGTGCTTGTTTGGAATGGTAGACGAAGATGGCCAGATCCAGAGACATGAAGTGGTCACTTGCGGTGCACAGCGGTTTTTGTGATTTCAGGCACTGTTGGGAATGTAGCTGGATGGGAAGCTCTGCAGAGTCTTCAGCATATTTAAGTTCTCATGCTCTGGCTATATTTTAGCTGACAGCTATATGTTCAACATTTGCCAATACAAAAAGCCACGCTAAAGTTGTTGATTTCAAAATTCCCATGATGATTCATATGGTCTGATTTGGTTGCCTAGCCACAAGATGGGTGCAGGATGGAAGGGGACAACCTTCACACAGTCCACCCTGTTAAGTGGGAAACCACAACTAATGTCATCAAACCAGTAAGTGAATGTCAACTGTCAACCTTCTGCTCAAAAGAGCACAAAATAAGCGTACCTTTTCAGGGTTTCTAATAAAGCATTCTTCACTAATTTCCAATTATCATTCACATTTGTATGTTTAAACATTTCCTGACACTTAATTTTGCTCTGAATTATTTTCAGCTTTGGAAAATTAGGCCATTACTAATTAAGACTATATTCTGTTTGCACATAGCAAATGAAATTAGATTCCCAACGCTTGCATCTATGCAACCATCAGTTGTTAGTTCAGTGATCAATTAAACTTTATCCATCAGAATAAAGTCTAATGCAGAATTACCCCAAGTTGCATGTAATATTTTTGTATTAGAAAGTTGTGTGTGATTTTTAGAAATTCTATGGACGTTTTACCAGTGCAGCATGAGACCTCTAGTATGTGTTTCCCATACTGAAATCCACATAACACGTTTTTCTTCCTATACATTACAAACAGATGTTTAAGTAACTGCTCATCTTCTTCCATTGTGCCATGTGGACATGTATAGCAGACCCCCATCAGTACTCTGTCTTGTGATTTATCAATTAGCACATTGATCTTTATGCATTCTATGTTCTGTTCTTCTGAATTTTCTGCATCTCCCAAGGGTACGTCTACCCTTCAAGCAAGAAGTATAAATCTCCAGTTTGAGAAGATAATTACACTAGAATGCTAGAAACAGTTTAGATCCAGAAAAAAGTCCTGAAATGAAATGGAATACTATTGAAAGTCTCCATATTAAAAAAAAAAAAAAAGTGGGGAGGGGTAGGGGACAAATGTTTCCTCTGAAGCAAATTTTCTTTTATGAAAACTTAATTGTACCTTTCAATAATATATAAACAAAATTTAAGATATATTTTGTAAAGTTGATCCCAGTTTTGGGGATCTACATTGATATTGATGGTTGGCTTGCTCCCAAGCTGTGCTATCATCTTGTACAAGAGAAAAGAAGATTTAGTCCTGTTTTATGTGCTAAAGATTAATCCCCCATCCCTTCTTGGGGTTTTTTGAGGAGGGAGGAGGAATGGAGGAAGGGAGCCACAGTGACTCATAAGTGCTAACGACATTTATCACCTCTCTCTTGTGGATATTTTTTTACCTGCATAAATTTGCTTACTTTATGGAAGCCTCTTGATACATAGCATGTACATGTCAGCAATCATGCTAGAATCTTGCATATTTCTATTTAAGGTTAACCTGCTTCAGTGCTGATGACAAAGCTCTATTCTCAATTCCACTGTCCTTAAACTTAATGTCAGTTTTCCTCTCGGCGAACGCTTAGTTGCATGAATGACAACTGTCTTTATAGAGGCTGAATAGGTAAAACCTCCCAAAAATAAGTTTCCATAGTTTGACTACTTTGTGCCAGATAAATGTATTATTTATAAGGATTTCAGAATAAGCTGTTTTCTTCAGATATTACACTAAGTCAAAAGTATCTAAAAACCTACAGAAGAAAGACCAAATTCATTTATAAGGTTAAATAGCTGAACTTCTTTATAATTGTTTCTGTAAGCAAACTTTTGTACAGATCAATTTTATAAGTAGTTGAACAACATTTACAAGTTTAACCCTTTATTTTAAATTGAAAATATTCTATAGAAAGCACAAGACTTATTAAATTCAATACCACACTAAACATCAAAAATGAAACTCTCCCTCCAGAAAACAGCCATAAATATGTACCATTTGGATTTCATGGCATATAAATCATGAAACAATAAACTCTTCAAATTTGTTTTAGAGTAGATTCCCTAAAAAGACAAACTAGTACTAAAGCTCAAGAACTATACAATATGGAAAAAAGAAAGTAAGTGACAGAGAGGAAAAATCAGAAAAATAATAGAAGTCAAGGAAAAAATTCAGGAGTAGGACAAACTAAATATATTTTTAATGAGAAAAAGTGAGTTTCATTCTAAGGATTTCTCACAAGACAGTTTATAAAGGATCTGAGTTTTTTCTAGATAGCCCTTTCAGTTTACTATTACCTCCTGCACTCCTTTAACATAGCAAAATACTTCAGAAGTACAACATTCCAGGCAGCAAGAATTTGTGGAGATTTGTATTTTGTAAACACACACAATTTAAATAAGTACAATTAAATAGGCAAAATAAAAAGAACCAGATAACTGTGAAATTTCTGAAAATATTTTGTCTTCTCAAATGTCAAAAAGAGCACAGGATTTATTTTTCTTTGGCATAGAAGAACACCTGAACATCAAGACTAACACTGCGCTTATCTTTTTATTTAGCTTTCCCCACCCCCCTTCCCCAAAGACATATCCTCTAATTCAGGGAGGGGCAAACTTTTTGGCCTGAGGGCCGCACAGGGTTTCGTAAATCATATGGAGGGCCACTTAGGGCAGGGGGTTGTGACTCGGCCCCCACCTCCTATCTGCCCCCCTGCCAGACTCCTGCTCCATCCAACCTCCCCCCCGTTCCCTAACGGCCCCTCTGGGGCACCTGCCCCATCCACACACACCCCGCTCCCTGTCCCCTCACTGCCCCTGGACCCCTGCTACCCCATCCAACCCCTCCTCTCATCCCTGACGGCCCCTCCCAGGACTCCTGCCCCATACCTCCTCCTTTCATTCCTGACTACTCCAACCACCCCTTCTCCCTGTCCCCTGACAGCCCCCAGAATCCCTGCCCAACTGCCCCATCCAAATCCCCCTCCTTCCTGATAGCCCCCCAGGACCTCTGCCCCCATTCAATCCTGTTTCCCCCCTGACCACCATCCACACCCCCTAACCACCCTCCTGAACTCCCCTGCCCTGTATCCATCCCCCTACCCCACCCCCTTACCGCACTGCCTGGAGCACCGGTGGCTGGCGGTGCTACAGACAGGCCACGCCACTGCCATGCAGCACAGAGCCAGGTCAGGCCAGGCTGTGCAGCTGCACTGCCCTAGGAGCAGACAGCCCCGCCATCCAGAGCATTGTGCAGGTGGTGGAGCGAGTGAGCTGAGGCTGCAGCCAAGGAGGAACAGCGGGGGAAGGGCCGGGGGTGAGCCTCCTGGGCCAGGAGCTCGGGGGCCGGACAGGACAGGTTGTGGGCCAGATGTGGCCCATGGGCTGTAGTTTGCCCACCCCTGCTCTAATTATTGCTGGCAGCAATAATTTAGCAACAGCTAAGTCCATCTGAAATCCTTGATTCCCAATAACATGCAAGTCTCAGTACACAGAAAATTTCCCAACTGGATAATAGAAAACAAAGACTGTGAAGGAGCTATTTTAATCACTATACTGGCATTTTTTCGGCAGTTTCTGAAATTGAACTAATAATGTAAATTATTAACCTGCCCACTACTGAAGAAGTTGGCATGCTCTCTTCTTCAATCAGGGAATCTGGATTCTGGGAGCAAAAACTCAATAGTGATCAGTAAGTGATTCCCTTGAGAAAAGAGTCTGAGGTTCCTGAGTCTGCATGAGATGATGTTACAAATATATTAGAATCATTTTGTTGTTTGCTTGCTGTCAGTGTTTAGAGTCTAGTTAGAAATAAGAGTTACTTGGGATCTTGACAGTTAAACTGCTGTGAACGTTAACAAAACACAACACACTGGATATATTGATGAGGTAATGGAGAGCAAGGGCTTTTACAGTCTAGTTTTTTAAAGAGGTAAGACACTGCCCACCTAGTACCTTGTTCAACATTTTTTCTTCGTTAAAATCCAGTGAAGCAGTAAGCAGAAAGCAGATTTCATGAGGCTGAAAACATGTCTACTGGAGTGTGCAAACTTCACAAAAACTGTTCAGAAACAGAAAAAAATGGAGCTGTCAACATCTTGAGGATCAATGGCAAACCTGTGACATTGATGGCACAGTCTTTCTTTTAGCTTCACATTGTAAAATAAAACATTGCAGTCTGAAAGGTGAAACAAAAATGAACTCATGCACAAGATTAAATTATTTAAGGATAAAAGGCAAAGACCTGCCTCCCTCCACTGGTATGGAGTGTCTTAAGTACAGCAGAAAGGCTAGATTTCCATTGCAAGGGGTGAAAGTGGAAGAAGCAGGCTGTAAAAAGGCAACCTTATTTACACCCTTTAATACTAAGGGGAAAAAATGTACCTCAGTAGCTCTGAGACAATATGAGAAAAACACTCTGCATCTTCTTTTTCACAGTCAAGAGGATCCTACTCAACACTTCCCATTAACCTCAAATGTAGCAGTACAGAAATGAGAGCAACAGTATCTCAAATATGAAGGTCCCAGGCCACATAAAGCTTTATAAATCAAAACCAACACCACAAACTTCACCCAGAAGCCAAAAGACAGCCAATCCTGTACACGTGGATCATCATGGCAGGTCTGAGTCTGATAGAAGCAAATGTCTAGGCTGCTGTGATGGAACTGGGCATTTTTTGCCGCCATGTTATTTGGCTTTCCATCATCATTTTCCATCATCGTCCAGGACAGCGGTCACCAACTTGTCAATCGCAACTGACTGATCAATCCTGGACCCACGGCCAGTTGATCGCAATCTGTGGGCCGCTAAAAGTCCGACGGTGCAGCAGGGCTCAGAGGCTGCCTCCCCAACATGGCCCCATGGCACTCCATTGGCCGACAGGAGCTGCGGGGGTGGCACTTGCAGGCACGGTCCGTGCATGGAGACCTGCTCCCCTCCTTGCCCCCTACAGGGAACGCACACAGAGATGTGCCAGCAGCCAGCTGCTTCCTGGAGCAGAGTGGGGCTACAGCACAATTACACCCAATGTATGTGTGTAAAAGGTTTAAATGTTAATTTCAAAAGAGTTATAAAAAAGTAAATGAGGCACCTTTGCCTTAGATAAGTGAAATGACTTAATTACTGTTGCTGTTTTATTTTAGGTATATTTGTCATAACAGTAATCTACATGTCTGCTTAAGTGGAGGGCTTGTACCCTTTATGCACAAAACTCAATTAATTACATTTGTGTAGAAGCTTGAAAAAAAAACAAAACACCACAAATTATTTAACTTAAGAATAGTTGTTAAATGTTTTCAAACAAAATGATGGGCTCAATTCTTTCCTGGAATGCCCTGGATCTGCATGAGTTAGAGAAGCCTAGGGCAGTTAGAGGATGCTTTACTTAAACCAACAAAGGATCAGCAGAACCATCACCTCAGCCCCTCCCTACCCAATACACCTTCTACTCAAAGAAGCTACCGTTAGTCACAATACAAAGGTAGTTGCTTTGAACTTACTTCTACTTTTTGTGCAACTGATTCTCTAGAAAACATAAGACCAAGTTCTCCATTGTGCGCTTGCCTCTTTGCACTGGAAACAATTTTTAAATCAAGACTGGATGTTTCTTTGAAAGATAGGTTCTGTGAATTAATTTGGGGAAGTTCTATGGCCTGTGTTATACAGGAGGTCGACCAGATGATCACAATGGTCCCTTCTGTTCTTCAAATCTATGAATATGCATTACGTAAAAACAAAAACAGCAGCAGTCAATTAAATGGATAACAAGCTATAGATGTACAAAACGTGAACAGATAAACATGAAAGTTGTGTCCATAATCTATTATATAACTTTACTGATATTTAAACCGGTGAACGTCTATCTGTAACTCAGGGTATAAAAAGGGGACATAAAGAACTCATTATGAAAAAATGCTACAAACAAAGTGGGCTTCTTTATTTCTTAGTTTATTGATTCAAACATGACCCCAAAGACAAAGTTGCTACTGTCTGACAGCTATTTAGTGACATAGAAATAATGAGCTGGTAGTCTGAATTCAGTTCTCAGTGAACAAGTGTTCACATCACAAAAAAAAAACAAAAACACCACCACTCTTCATGCCCTTATTGGCAGCATCACAAACTCAATGAAGGGCATGGAGAGTGAACTCCATTCTCACCTCTACAGGCAGTCCCTCGAGATCAGGGTTGTGGAGCAGTTGTGAGATAGTCTAGAGAAGGTTGTAATACCACTGACCTTTCTGCACCAGTTCTGTGGACAATCAGAGGATTTCAGTCTCCAAGACTCTGAATCTAGTATCCTTCACCAGTACTACACATTTTAAAAAGGTAGAAATAAGTAATAATCCCCCTTTTTCTGCAAACTACACACTTTCTGCAAAGAATACAAAAGAAATGAAAATCCCACACTTTCAACTAAGCACATTTATATTCTACGCATCTTAAAATGATTTGCCAATTATATGGGCAAAAGTGAAATGCTACAGTTAAAAATCTGCCTTCTTTTGGTATCACAACCTGTTTTCCAAACTTGTTTAAGAAAAGAATCTTTAATGTGAACCCGAAATCAAACAGGATTCAAAAAATTCAACACCCCCTACCCCTAGTTGATCTGTCAATTACTTGGCTGCAAAATCTGACTTTAAAAGACTAATGTGCTACCTTATTATTACTTTTAAAAGGGATTTCTTCTGGGATTGCACAGCAAAGGAATGAGCATTAGCCTATCTTATACAGGAAGGAGGAGAGATTTTTATCCTTAAAAACAGGCGATTCGCCCACATGATCACCTGGGACAAACTTGGCCAGTGCAAGCAGGCTAGAAGGTTATAGGAGCCTGGGAATGTTTAACATCAAGAAAGTAATTACAGCCCAGCAAGATCAGAAGGAATTACACAGGAAATGTGAATAGTAACCCTTTCATGCCACAAAAAAAACCCCATGAAAAACTGAATTTTTCTGCTGCCAGCCTATGACACTATACAAACCAACTGCAAAATGCAGGAATGGAAAAAACATTATATATTACTAGACTATAAATTCATAATGATCTGATAAAAGTGTACTTCCAAGAAAAGAACAGAATCTTTGATCTTTCTTGTTACCATATATATGCTGTACCATTAAGAGTCCAGAAGACACATGACAACCTTTCAAACACCATATTAGAAGGGACTGAGAGGTCAGTAGTATTTTTAGAAGTTTTTCATTTTATGCTGACCAAACAGTCTCTGCCCTAGAAAGTTGTTAAACATCTTGTTCTTATTCAATCAGGGACATTTTCCTTTCAAAATAAATAGTAAATTATCTAAGCAAAAATGCTAACTCTTATTTATCCATTTTATAAAAATTTATCTCCCAAACTCCAAAATAAACCATGTAGCTCATAAGAATGGGTTCAAGCTACCTTATGTATTGACATCAGAAGAGAAAAGCTTCAATTTCCTGGAATCACAAGGAAATCTGAATAGTCTAACTGTGGCTGCACCAAGTTACAAAGTCCTCCAGTCCCAATGTTTTTGACGGTAGAGAGCATTAGACCATAGATACTCTTCATTATGCCCCTGAGAATAATCGGAGTGGTAGTGGGCAGGAATTTCGTTCTTGTACTTTGCTGAAGGACTTGGCAAGAGCTGCCCTATGAGCCAAAGCAGGTACTGCAGTTCTGGCCACTAAGCAGCAGCTGAGTGGAGGCGTGGCTGGGACAAGCAATATTGGATTCTTTATACATACATTCATAACCCTATCTGTATACATATCTAATGACCATCAAGTTCAGAACATTGCAAGCTTTCATAAAATATCTTTGTTGACATTTTGTAAGGGGGGGGAGGGAAGAGGATAGCTCAGTGGTTTGAGCATTGGCCTCCTAAAACCAGAGTTTTGAGTTTAATCCTTGAGGAGGCCATTTAGGGATTGGGGGCAAAAATCTGTCAGGGGATTGGTCCTGCTTTGAGCAGGAGGTTGGACTAGATGATCTTCTGAGGTCCCTTCCAACCCTGATAGTCTATGATCATATACAACCAAGTTGCTTCAATTGCTCCTCTTTGTGGTTCATACCCTCTGTTCTCCCCTTGAGGTGTCTCGACGCTGACTGTCAGATCCCTCTTGTGAATTTGATGCTGGAGTTTCTGTACTTTCAGAGTTAGGAGTACACAACTGAGAACAATTCTAATCAAGCAAGATGCTACTAAGTGATTATTTTAAAGCTTTCTACTGCAGAAAAAAATGCATTTCTCTGTATCCACCAGCAAGTGACACTGTAAGAGATTAACAAAAAACCCTAAGGGGATAAAACATGACATAAGAGTCAAGTATTAACAGATTTTGTAGGGATTTGCTGTTAGAATTATCTACTAAGAGTCTCTTCTAGGTGTCATATTAAACAAAAAGACTGTGCCCCTTGAAATAAATATTTTTTTTAAAAGTACACTAATTAGCTTGCAACCTTGATTCTCCCAATAACTGAAGCACATAGGGTTGTTGTTGTTTCCCCCACAATAAAAGTGCCCCAAATCTAACATTTCAGGATAAGCAAGCACAGGAAAGAAAGGACTGCAGGGAAGCACACAGTGTTGCCAAAATTCTCATATGAAGTATACATTTATATTCAAAGAAAATTATTTATTTCTTCAAATTGTTATTAATTTTTTGTCTCTTTGAAATGAATACTTTTCTATTTCTCTAAAATTAAAGGACAGAACAGCATCACCCTCTTGTCATGCATTTATAATAAACTCATTGTGGTAGCATGTAGGTGCCAGCATTGTAACATCTCTTACCCTTTTCTATTCCTATCTTGTGGCCTACACTTCTCCCTCACTACCTCCCTTTCCCATGTATTCCTCTGTCAAAACCTCCTTCCTCTGCTCCCCATCTTCTCCTCCTCCTTGCCCCTTCTGTGTCTTTTGGAATGTTTCCACTTCCCAGCCTCATATTCAGTGACATAGGAGAGGACTTTGAAGTCTACCAGGCTGCATGTTCAGTGGACCTGCCAAGTAAAACAAACTGAACAAAAAACATACCATAGAAGCACAAAATACAATGGCAGAGTACAAAGGATAGGCATACAAACAAGGCAGATGCGGTACAGGTAAGGGCCACCACTTCAGATGGCCAAAAAGATCACTGCTGACATTATGACCTGCATAAATAACTATATGCAAGTCATTCTGGGAGAAAATGGAAAGTTGAAACAATTTACTGTTGTATTTTCCACTACTTTATTGAGACACAGGCAGAAGAGAGCCAATTATCTTGACCATACATTCATTTTTTGGAGGGAGGGCGTATATGTTAAGCCTCCATTTCCCCTAGGTTATAACCTAACCCCACTCTTAGGGCTTATCTATATGGGAAAACTGACGAGAATAATACCTCGGGTGGACATTCTATTCCAAAGTAAAAGTAACTTTATTCCAGAATAATTCAAACACTTCCAAAGTGGAGTAATTATTCTGGAATAAAATTACTTTTATTCTGGAACAGTGTCCACCTGAGGAGCTATTCCAAAGTAGCTTATTCCGCAATTGCTATTACAGTCAATTTCCCCATATAGATAAACTCTTACTCTGCAACAAGTTTTCATTGATCAAGGACTAAATGGGACTTCATTCACAACACATCATCAACACTGTTCCTGGATCAAAGGGGTAGCTATGAATCTATGCAAGATACCCTTCTCTCCTTAGGCCTTTGTCTACATTAAGGAACTCTAGAAAAAAAATTCCCTCTGATGCTGCTACCACCAGCTTAGTTGTGCCAGTGGGAGCCTTACTGTGCATAAGGCTCCAACCTTTTCAATGGCTCAATGGGTTTAATTTATGTGATTGACAAAACACTGGAAGCTAGGAGCCACTAGGGTTGTTGTCAGTACAACTAAATTAGTGGCACACTACTGGCAATTCTTCTTAAATTTCCCTAATATAGCCAATCTCAGAAGTCAAGTACTCCTTCCTGTACATCATTCTCTTCTCTGCTAGCTCAGGATCATAGAATCATAGGACTAATGAACCATGGTCTCTCATCTGGTAGTGCAGAGCACTATCCATAAGATCCCTAAGCTAGTCAACAGTACTTAAAAAGATATATATAGTATTCACTGCTTATGGCAACTCCTTAGAAGCTTTGAAATGAAAATTCGTTCTTTATTATTTTATTCTCTCTACCATGACTCACATATACTGATTTGTTAATGAGGGTTTGTTAATGAGTTCTGGAGTGCTGATATTGTTTTTTTAAATATTTAGAAAAAGAATTAGGGAGGGTTTTGTTTTATATCAAGAAAGAAAACTAAGGTAGATGGTCTTTGAATACAGAAAAGAAAGTAAAGAAATGTTGGCCCCAAATATGACTTACCTTAAGATATCATTTTAAAAGAGCGTTTAAATTACACTACTTTACTTAAAAGCTGCTAAATTTTCAAACATATATTATAGATCATTTCGTTTTTAATCTATAAATCCATGAAACAACCCTTTCTGGAATGCCAACTTTCCAGCATTCTGATCAGTACTTCAAGGGAGGAGTTCGTCTTTAAGTTAAAAGCTTTTCCCCACACCCCAATACTCAACAGCTTTGTAAAATATAACCACCCAAGACTGAATAAAAACAGGTATCTTGATATGAAATGCCTGAACAGAGTAAGTGAAGTTGCCAAAGAAAGCCTAAAAACATTTCCCCATTGAAACTCTCTCCAAGGATGTGCGTTTGGGCATCCAGCATCAAGTAATACTGACCTTTAAAAACAAACAAACAAACAAAAAAAAAACCCTATTAATCTCTACCATAAGTATCCTTATTACTACTTTAACATCTTGGGGATGGTCTTTCTACTGTTTAATGTCAAATTATTATCTAATCATTACATATTTTGAGTGAAAGGTCTTTAACAATGAGTGACGAACACATGAATACACATTTTAAAATATAATTCCCATTGATGAAAAAGCTTTGTATTGTCTGAGCTTATTACTCTTCATATAACAGAAATCAGAGATGGAAAGCTCTTCTCGGTTACCTAGTCCGATTCCATTCCATTGCTCTGATACAGCAGGACAGTTGCCAACAATAATGTTCTCTAGTACTTTATACAATCTGGTTTGAAATGACCCAAGTAATGACAGTCTACTCCACAGTCTAAGAGATTACGTCAGGAAGCTTTTGTTACTTAGCTAAATTTTCCTCTACTTTGATTCATCCCATTATTTTTAATTAAAGCCCCTTGTACAGTTCTACACACAGTTAAACAGTGTTTGGGGTTGTTTTTTTAAATAAATTTATTTCTGTTTTCTGAAATGAAGAGTTTCATGAAACAGGATGAAAAAATATGCACAGTCAAGCACTTCCATACTAAATAAATTGTGAGACGTGAGTTCGCAGCAGATTTCTAGACTAAGGCACTTTCCCCCTTCTCAAAAGTTGGTCAATAAAATATCTCTCTTTGCTGAGATTATTTCCAAACCTAGAAGTACTAAAGACATACCCTTTCCTGGGGCAATATTTCATGCTCTCTCTCTTCCTCCACCCCATCAACCACTCAATGACAAATGCTACAAAATCAGAGGCAAACTCTCTACAGTTGACTGAATATTGCAAAGGGGGAGAAACAACACTGCCCATTTTCACCACTCTTGTGCAGAAAGATTACTTTTACCATTCCTGTTTTCAGAGGACAAACTATGATTTTCATCCTCTGCCCATACATCCCAAAGCACTGAAAAACAAACAACAAAGAATGTCCATAGATTAAATCAAAGCCACTGCCATGTTACAATGCCAGATGATGGCAATAAAGATTTAAGTTTACTAACAGTTTCTTCTAATGATTGCAGTTTTTTTCAGTCTTCATTAGATTACCTCATTAGACAGCAGATTTATACCTTCTCATACGATCAATCAGATTGCAAATGCCTTGGGGTAGGGAATGCGTCCATGTGCTTATAAGTGTAAAGCACATTGTCAATGCTAATAAAGAGGCACGAAAGCACCACACGAAGTGCTCAGAATAAAACTGGTCTACCCAGCTTTTGCAAATGCCTACTTGGGAAAGATGAAATTGCATAGCATTAAATACCAATGAAAGGAGATCTAATGCTCTAAAATGTCTTAGTCATAACTAGAACATGCTTTATTTTGACTTCATTACAGACTCTGGCCTGGCTATAAAACAAGAAACATTTCCAGGATAATTTAACCATATCAGAGATAAATCTATTACATGTGAATGTCACAATTTCTTATTGCTGGATTCACGCAGACTGCGCATAAAATCTTTCTGGCTTCCAAATTCTGGAAGGCATACAAAGCTTTACCAGAAAGCTTCATTTTCCAGAACATTTGTAGCCTTGTAGGGACAGACTTAGGAGGCAAAGATGATGATTTTTTAAAAATTGAATCCATTCCTTAATGAAGAATGTGCAATCTTCAACTCACTAATCTCACTCTAGTAGGGTTTGGCAGTTATTGGTCAAAAATAGTGATGTTCATGTGTAGTGAACTGTGTTTATGAAATTTGTTTAATTTTTTTGGAGGGTACCCAAAAGCTTAATCCTATTTTATGGACTAATGCAGAACAAAATCTTTGTGTTCTTTTTGTCGTTGTTGTTGTTTGTTTTTTTAAAAGAAGCCATGCTTGAATTACAGAAATGTAAAAGGGCTCAAAACATTAATATGTTTCTAACTTGAAACAGTTAAGCAGATTTTTTGGGGGAAAAGACTGAAATGTGCTTCAAATTCAAGAAAAGACGGTTACTCACCTTTGTAACTATTGTTCTTCAAGATGTGTTGCTCATATCCATTCCAGTTAGGTGTGCACGCACGCCGCATGCATGTTCGTCGGAAGATTTCTACCCTAGCAATACTCGGTGGGTTGGCTGGGCGCCCCTGCAGTGGCACCGGATATATACCCCTGCCGACCCAACTGCCCCTCAGTTCCTTCTTGCCGGCTACTCCAACAGTGGGGAAGGAGGGCAGGTTTGGAATGGATATGAGCAACACATCTCTAAGAACAACAGTTACAAAGGTGAGTAACCGTCTTTTCTTCGAGTGTTTGCTCATATCCATTTCAGTTAGGTGATTCCCAAGCCTTACTTAGGCGGTGGGGTCAGAGTGAGATGTTGCAGAATGCAAAACTGCTGAGCGAAAGGCTGCATCATCTCTGGACTGTTGAACCAGAGCATAATGCAAAGCAAAGGTGTGGACCGAGGACCAGGTAGCTGCGTGACATATCTTCTGGACAGGTACACGATCCAGGAAGGCGGCAGATGAAGCCTGAGCTCTGGTAAAATGTGTGGTGATGTGGCTTGGGGAAATATGAGCCAAATAATAACAAGAGCGGATGCACGCTGTCACCCAAGATGAGATCCTCTGAGAGGAAACAGGTAGGCCTTTCATTCGGTCTGCTACTGCAACAAAGAGTTGAGGTATTTTAAGAAAAGGTTTTGTCCACTCCATATAAAATGCAAGCGCTCTACGGACGTCGAGGGAATGCAGCTGTTGCTCCCATCGCGTTGAGTGTGGCTTCGGGAAGAAGACCGTGAGAAAGATGTCCTGGTTAACATGAAAGGCCGAAACCATCTTAGAGGCCGGGTATGGTCACAACTGCACCTTGTCCTTGTGGAACACAGTGTACGGCGGATCCACCGTAAGAGCCCTAAGCTCAGAGACTCATCTGGCCGATGTAATGGCTATGAGGAAAAGCTGTCTTCCAAGACAGGTATAGTAGCGAGCAAGTTGCTAACAGCTCGAATGGGGGAGACAACCTGGTTCTAACCAGACTGATGAGGTCCCAGGTCGGGGCTGGGTGGCATACTTGAGGGTATAAACGCTCCAAGCCCTTGAGGAATCTCGAAACCATAGGGTGTAAGAACACGGAACGGCCACCTTCGCCTGGGTGGAAGGTAGAGATGACGGCCAGGTGCACCCTCAGTGATGATACTGCTAGGCCCTGCTGTTTGAGAGACCAGAGGTAGTCCAAAATAGAGGGGATCAAGACCTCGGTGGGAGTAAGATTAAGCGTTTCGCACTAGCAGGAGAAATGCTTCCACTTGGCCAGATACGTTGACTGGGTGGACAGTTTCCTGCTACCCAGGAGAACTTGTCATACTGATTCAGAGCAACGTAACTGACTGGTTTAGCCACGCAGCAGCCACGCCGTGAGGTGAAGAGCCTGCAGGTCCAGGTGGCGAAGTCTGCCGTGGCCCTGAGTTATGAGGTCTGGGTGGAGTGGCAGGGTAATTGGGTTGGCTATCAACAAGTCGAGCAACGTGGTGTACCAGTGCTGCCTGCGCAACGCTGGAGCGATCATGATGATGCGCGCTCTGTCCCTGCAGAGCTTCAGCAGCACCTTGTGAACCAGCGGGAACGGTGGGAAGGCATAAAGGAGCTGGCTCTTCCACAGCATCAGAAAAGCATCCGAGATCGATCCTGGGGAGAGACCTTGGAAGGAGCAGAACATCTGGCATTTCCTGTTCTCGTGGGAAGCGAACAGGTCTATGTGGGGAAATCCCCACTTCTGGAAAACAGAATGAATAACGTCCAGGCAAATCGACCACTCGTGAGACAGGAAGGACCTGCTGAGTCGATCCGCCAGAGCGTTCCGAACACCTGGGAGAAAGAACATTACCAGATCTATCAAGTGGGCTATGCAAAAATCCCAGAGTTGGATAGCCTCCTGACAAAGGGGGGAGGACCGTTAACCCTCCGTTTCTTTATGTAGTACATGGCCGTTGTGTTGTCTGTAAACACTGAGACACAACGGCCTCGCAACTGTTGCTGGAACGCCTGGCACACCAGGTGGACTGCTCTCAGTTCTCAGACATTTATGTGTAATGCCAGCTTCTGAGATGACCAAAGGCCTTGAGTATGAAGGTGACCAAGGTGAGCACCCCAGCCGAGAGATGACGCGTCCGTCATCGGGGACATTGAGGGTTGGGGCGGATGGAACCGCACCCCTGCACACACCAGGGAGGGAGTTAGCCACCATTCTAGGGAGCCTAGGGTGCTCGGGGGAATGGGGACTATCGTGTCTATTGGGTCCCTGCCCGGGCGGTATACCGAGTTGAGCCTAACTTGGAGAGGATGGAGGCAGAGCCTGGCGTGTTTGGTTACAAACGTGCAGGCAGCCATGTGACCCAGGATACCGAGACAAGTGCGAGCCGAGGTAGTTGGGAAATTCTGTAGACCTCGGATGATTGTTGCCATCACCTGAAACCACGGCTGTGGTAAGCAGGCTCTGGCTAGACTGGAGTCCAGGATAGCTCCTATGAAGTCTAACCTCTGCGTAGGAACCAGAGTGGATTTTTCTATATTGATCATCGGGCCTAGACGTGTGAATAGGTCCTTGATGATGCCCACATGCTGAGTGACTTGCATCTCAGAGGCCCCTCGGATGAGTCAATCATCCAGATATGGAAAAATGTTTATCCGACGTTGGCAGAGGTAGGTGGCGACTACGGCCATACACTTTTTAAATACCCTTGGGGCTGTGGAAAGGCCAAACAGCAGGACAGTAAACTGGAAGTGCTGACGGTTGGCTACAAAGCAGAGGTATCTCCTGTGCGGAGGAAAGGTGGCGATGTGAAAGTACGCGTCCTTCATATCGAGGGCGGCATATCAGTCCCCAGGGATACCATGCCGAACTTCAACTTTATCATAAACTGGTTGAGTTCTCGCAGGTCTAGGATAGGTCTGAGACTTCCCTTCGACTTGGGGATTAGGAAATAACGGGAGTAAAACCCCTTGCCCCTTTCGTCCATCGGTACCTCCTCTATAGCTCCTATGGTGAGGAGCATCCGCACCTCTTGTAAGAGGAATTGCTCGTGAGAGGGGTCCCTGAAGAGAGAAAGGTTGGAGGGTGGGTGGGCGGGATTGAAATAAACTAGGGGTGGTACCCATACTCCACCGTGCGTAGGACCCAGCGATCTGAAGTTAACTGGGACAACGCCGAGAGGAAGTAGAAGAGACTGTTGGAGAAGGGAGGAGAGGGATCCTGGCCTGTAACTGGTACGCCGCCCCTCGGGCGCACCTTCAAAAGTTCGTCTTTGGTCCCAGTGGTGGTTTCGAGGGACCTTGATTTTGGCCCCCTTGGGTTCCTGACGGTCATCTGCGACCACCTCTGCTGCGCCGCCTGCCAAAGTCCTGTCTTTGTCTAGGCACAATGTATGGGCGGTGAGGCTGAGGATGGAAAGGCCTGCATTGGGTCACCGGCGTATGCATGCTGAGAGAGCGCATTATGACCCTGTTGTCCTTCAGGCTTTGCAGTCTGGGGTCAGTCTTTTCCGAGAAGAGGCCCTTACCATCAAATGGCAAGTCCTGAATGATATACTGCAGCTCCGGTGGAAGGCTTGAAACTTGAAGCTATGAAATGCGCCTCATGGCAACACCCGAGGCCAGAGTCCTGGCTGCTGAGTCTGCTGCATCCAACGCGGCCTGGAGGGAAGTTCTGGCCACCTTTTTCCCTTCCTCCAAGAGGGCAGTGAACTCTTGGCGGGAGTCTTGAGGGAGAAGCTCCATAAACTTACCCACCGCCATCCAGGTGTTATAATTGTAGTGGCTAAGCAAGGCTTGTTGATTTGCCACCCGGAGCTGTAGGGCCGCTGCCGAGTACACTTTGCAGCCGAGTAGGTCCATTCGCCTAGGCTCCTTCGATTTCGGGGCTGGCGCCTGCTGGCCATGGCATTCTCTCTCATTAACGGACTGAACAACTAGTGAGCAGGGAGGAGGATGGACATACAAGTACTCATACCCTTTAGAGGGCACCATATATTTACGCTCGACTCTCCTGGCCGCAGGAGGGATAGAGGCTGGGGACTGCCATATAGTATCAGCATTCGCCTGGATGGTCCAAATAAACGGTAGGGCCACTCTAGTGGGGGCATCCGCTGATAGAATGTCCACTACCGGGTCCTCTACCTCCGGAACCTCCTCCACCTGGAGGTTCATACTGAGTGCTACCCTCCTTAGGAGGTCCTGATGGGTTCTCAGGTCAATTGGAGGAGGGTCCGAGGAGGATGTTCCTGCCACCGCCTCATCTGGAGAACAGGAAGAGGAGATGCCGGCAACAAGTGGGTCTTGCGTGGCCTCTTGCTCCTGGGTGACCTCCTGCTCCAGTGGAACCTGGGTGGGTGGGTGAACTGGGTAGCAGTCGGAGGGGGACGGCTAACCGTCGCCTCTGGCACTCGGTGCTCTAATGAGACAGAGCGGGACGGAACTACTGGTACGCCTTGGGCCTGGTAGTACGCCCAAGGTGTCCAGAAAGACCACTGATGGGGTCCTTCGTCCTGGGCCTGGGTCTCTTGGAAAACTCTGGTGGGCACATCAGAATCGCAGTCCTGAGCATAAGAGCTGTCTGTGTGGGACAACACTGATGCGTGTCTGGATGGCCATGGAGATGCTGAAAAACCCTGGGCAGAGTCTCTGTCTCTAGCGGACATTGTTCTACTCGGCACCGGGGACCAGTACCGGGAACGAGATCGGGACCTCCAACTGGAGCGGTGCCGGGAGGTCGACTGAGATCTTGAGGCTTGACGTCGGAAGCGACTACGGGAGTCACGGTGTCTGGAGCAGTGCCGGGAGCTGGAACGGTGCCGAGAGTAGCGGGCCGGCAAACGGGATACCAACCGGTGCCGTGAGCACGACCGGTACCGAGGAAGAGAACAGTACAGGGACTGCGAGCGACGTTGGGAGCGAGAGCACAAATGGGACCTGGAACGTCTGCGGGACCGTGATCATGAACGGTGCCACTCTGCTGTGCCGACAGAGGATGGTCTTATCAAGGCAGGCTTGCCGATAGACTGTATTACCTGCACCGGCGGTGCCGGGGGTTAAGGCAGCGTCGACTCTGCCATGGCAATCAGATCCCTCGCCGTTGAGAATGTCTCCGGCGTGGATGGAATAGTAAACTCAACCATGGCTCGCACCAGGGAGCTGACAGGCACTGGGCTTGACGGCCTTTGTGGGACCAGACTCAACGGTGCCGATGTCGTCGGTGCCACGGCAGGTGTCAGTGCAGGACGATCCGACTTAGAGGAGCTCTCTGGCTGCAGTACAGGTGCCATGGAAGCGGCAGAAGACTTAGGCTCTCTCGACCTCGGGGAGAGGGAGCGGTGCCGAGTCGACTTCGGGGCTGGCGACGGCCGGTGCCGAGAGGCCTTGGCAGTACCTGCGCGGTCCGATGCCGAGGAGGCGCTTCTGCCCGCCGAATGACCAGCGCTCGGTGCAGAAGGCGGAGGGGTAAGAGCCACCTCCATGAGGAACTGCTTTAGCCAAAAGTCCCGCTCCTTTTTTGTTCTCGGCTTAAAAGCCTTGCTAATGCGACACTTATCTGTCAGGTGAGATTCCCCGAGGCACTTAGGCAGGAGTCGTGTGGATCTCCCGTCGGCATCGGCTTATGACAGGCCGAGCACGGTTTGAAACCCGGTGAACTGGGCATGGGCCCCGGAACCGGGTGCGGGGAAGGGGCCAATCCCCGTACCCCTCTTAACTATACACTAACTATGAATGATAAAAGTTAACTATATACACAAAAAAATAACTAGAAAACTACGAGTAGCTAGGGAGGTGGAGGTCAGTACAACTGCACTCCACCGTTCCAAAGACCGACATGGGCGGTAAGAAGGAACTGAGGGGTGGTTGGGTCGGCAGGGCTATATATCCGGCGCCATAGCGGCGCCACTCCAGGAGACGCCCAGCTGACCCACCGAGTGTTGCTAGGGTAAAAATCTTCCGACGAAAGCGCACGCGGCGCGTGCACGCCTAACTGGAATGGATATGAGCAAGCACTCGAAGAAGTAGTACTATTCCAGTTTGGAGTATGGAGCAAATTTTTACATGAACCTTATAAAGTCATTAAAATTGGAAATAAGGGTACTTTATTGAAAATTAAACAAATTTAGGATTTTTCAAAACATAAGATTTGATGCACATGGTTGGAGCATCAAATAGCCTTTAAAACCATCATACATGTGAAATAATTCTTGGCATAATAAGCCATAACAACCACAATAAATCATAATTCCAAACAAGCAAGCACAGGCTATGTGGCAAATAAAATATATTTAAAACATATGCAATTACATATTACACAAAAGAGTAAAGCTGCTGACATAGCAAGCTGCCTGAAGATGTGACCTTACTCTTTGCTTGATTCTTACCCTAACTTTACTCTATTCACATGCAAAACATTCAGTGCTGGGCTCTTTTCCTTCCTCTGCCCTATTAACTTTGAACAAAAATAGAAGCAGATGATTATACACAAATGCTGTGCAGCATGAAAGAATCACAGATACAAGAAAATACAAAAAATTAAAATGTGATGACTACTATAATACTTTGTTCCATTTCTCTGAATGGAATGGGCTTTAATGCTTCATTGAAGCTTGGCTGACAACTTCAACTATATCTCATATGCTAAAAATCTTAACATTTATAAAAGTTTTACCCAGTGCTTATTTACAGGGATCAAGATGAGCCTTCAAATCATCACCTGAGGGGAAAAACACTCAACTTAAATTTGGTGGTCAGTTTGGGGTATGAGTGTGTTTAGCACAATGTGATTATTTTACACCCTTTAAAGTATATAAGTGGTTGTATACAGGTGTTAGGAAGTGGGAATGTTCTTAATGTTTTCTCTGAGTACTGTGTGGGTGTCTCAGTTTCCCCTATGCATTTCTTAAGGATCTAGATGGTGGGATAAGGGGGTGTGATTGTAGAGCCCTAGAGGGCCAGTGTGATGCTGTCTGCACAGAGAATGGCTGACACCCTGTCTCCTGGCAACTGATGGCCTGGGCCGCTCTCCCGCAAGGTGCCAACTGAAGGTGTTGGAGAACAAAGATCAGGTGGCCTCTGAATGCCTGAAAAAGAGACAAAGGCCAGAGGAGGGGCTGGAGGAAGTGTCAGTGCCTGTGCGGACTCCTGGGAAGTGCACGGTGTGGAAGAGGATCCATACGAACCCAGTCAGGACTCTGGGAGAGCATGCCTCCTCTCTGAGCATACTGTCTCCACGGCAAGCAGCTTACATCTTCCTGGGTCTGACCTCGGAGCATTCAGCATGGCCTTCCACACTGTGCACTTTCCGCAGCGAGTCCACAAAGGCAGAGCTCTTGGGGAAGCCAGAGGGTCCTGCACCTCAACTTCACAGTCAGACGTGACTCTCAGCCAGCTGGTAAAACAGAAGGTTTATTAGATGATACAAACACAGTTTAAAAGCTTATAGGTACAGAAAACAAGACCCCTCAGTCAGGTCCATCTTGGGGGGTGGGGAGCCCAGACCCAAGTTCTGGGCCTCTCCCCTTTTCCCCAGCCACCTCCAAACTGACACTCCTTTCAGCCCCTCCTCTGGCCTGTGTCTCTTTTCCGGACAAAGCGGCTAACTGATCTCTTTGTTTTCCAACACCTTCAGTTGGCACCTGGCAGGGAAAACAGACACCCACACAGTATTCAGAGAAAACATTAAGAACAGTCTCACTTTGTCACAACAGGTACAACAAAATATAATATATCGAAGCAGGCGTGTGCTGCTTCTGGCTTTCCACTTTTAATTGACACTTCTAATCTTGTGGTGTTGACGTGCTGTAGCTTCATTTTATCCCAGCAACAAATTCTTGATTTGTAGGACCACTAATAATCAACAATGGATAAATTCTTAATAAAAAGTTACCCAGAGAAAAGGAAGAAAACAGTAATTCATCATCAAGTGATAGCCAAGATTGCTGAGAAATCTTTTTTCTTATCTTGTAGATTTGCCTCATCTTACTTTTGTGTAACTTCAGTTTGAAAGCTGGATGTTGAACTCAGGCTATCAAGGTTTAAGTGGTTGGAGTACAATAGCAAATTAAACAGATCTTTTTGTTCAGTCTGCAAAAAATGTTCTGAAAAGAAGATCTTAACATTTTCTACAAAGGCCAAACCAACATTTATTTCGTATGCATTTCAAGATTTGAGACACACACTGCGTCGTTTTACATCAAATGAAAAATCCTCCTGTCACAAGGAAGCAGTAATAAAGTATGCTGCTCTGCAATCACAGGTAAATGTTTCTGCACTAATGTTAGCCAGTTGCAGAAAAGAATCACAATCAGCTAGGATTGCACTGCACAACATTTTTACCAGTGTTCAGTACCTAGGTCAACAAGGAATAGCATAACGTGGACATAATGAGAGTGATTCAAATTTGAGGCAGCTCTTATTGCTACACAGTACAGATTCTGAAGTGAGACAGTGGCTTAAATCGCACAAAATACAAGTGGCTGTCACATGCAGTTATTAACGAAATAATCAAAACGATGGCAATGATGGCGCTAAGAAAAATTGTGCAAAAAGATAAATGCCTCTAAGGTTTATGCCACCGTAATGAATAAGACCACTGATTTGGCAAGAAAAGAACAAGTATGTTTTTCTTTAAGGTTCTTTTCTAGTGAAGACTGGGAGATTTATGAGGAGTTTATTGGGTTTTATCAAAACTGACACAATGGATGCTGCTTCTCTTTTCAAAATTGTGGAAGATACACTTCTCAGGTGTGATGATTGCCGGAGGCAGTGTTACAATGGAGCGAGCAATGCGTCCAGCAAGTTTACTGGGGTCCAAGACAGAGTAGAGGATCGAGAGCTGAGAGTAGAATTTGTGCACTGTGCTGCACATTCCCTTAACCTTGCCATGCAGGATGCCCTGCATAATATTCAAGAGTGTCATTATATGTTTTCAATGGTGAAATATCTCATCAATGCCTTCAGGGAGTCACCAAAACATATGACAGCATTCAGAGAGTTTCAGGGTGAAGGGGAACATTCTTTACGACCATTATGCACAACGAGATGGACACTAAGGATCAGTAGCATTAAATCACTGCTCCACAACTACAAGGCCACAATGAACTGCCTAGGTGAACTTTAGTTACTCTTCCAATGAATTTGGCTTAAAACATAGTAGATTCTCGAAGCAACTTCAATCTTTTTCAACGTACTTTACAGTAACAGTTCTTGTGAAGCCATGAGTTCTGTAGAAGAAGCTAATGCAAAAATTCAAAGCCCAAACATGTCGTTGACAAGCATTATGAAGAAAGTTGGCCTGCTGCAAGAGGTGTTGAGTAGGATGCACACCGACTCATTGTACAGTCACTTCTGGGAAACAACAGTAGAGAGGGCAAGAAATCTTTATTTAGATGATCCTACACTCCAGAGAAAACACAAGCCGCTGAGATGGCTCTACCATGGAAGCCTTCCTCACATCTTCAGTGACCCCAAAGAGTATTTTCATCAAATATATGTTGAGATCATTGATGCTTGCAAAGTTGCCATTGAACAGAGATTTTCAACAGAAAGCTTTACATTCACAGTAAAATTGGAGAAGCTTATAACTGAGGCAGCAAATGGCTCGAAACAGGACATTGTCCCAATAAGTGAAGCTTTCCACATCAACACTTCATTTAGAAATGTCGAGTGATAGTTGCAGATCGAGATATTGCCAGCTTAATTCAGTGAGTGATGTGAAGCAATTTCTAAAACAAAACGAAGGCTTGAGTGACATGTTGTCAGAAGTTACAATTCTCCTGAAATTATTCTATACAATTCCGACTACAACCTGCACTGCTGAGCGATCATTCAGTTGCTTGCGCCGACCGAAAAATTATTTGCAAACGACAATGGACCACGAACATCTAAATCACTTGGCATTTCTGTATGTTCAGAAGAACTCTACCTCTGAATTGGACATTGCAAGTCCCCTGGATAACTTCATTTCAAGAACCAAACACTGATGAAAAGTGTTTGCTGCCTCCTGAAGAACATCGCAAAAGAAGGGGCTACATTTGTTTTAATTTTAGAAAGTATTTGCTTTTGAGGGTTATTGATCAAAGAGTATATGGTCGTTTCCGTATTCAAAAAAGTTAATAATGTTGATATTCTTAAATATTTTTTTCTTATGATAGTGATACTGTGCAATAAAGAGAAACTTAAACGCTTACGGTTTCCAGTCCAGTTTTACACTATTTAATAAAATATATATCAGCTTACAAGCAGGGCCGGTGCAAGGATGTTTCACGCCCTAGGCAAAACTTCCATCTTGCGCACTTCTCCATCCCCGAGCCCCCGCCCTGAGGCGCCCCTCACCTCCATGGCAGCTCCCCCCCCTCCACCCTGAGGCACTCCCCTGTGGCAGCTCACCCCTGCTCTGCCTCCACCCCGAGCATGCCATCACTGCTTCACTTCTCCTGACTCCTAGGCTTGCGGCGCCCCCTTACTTGCTGCAGGCAGCCCTCCCTGCACTCCCCTGCCCCAGCTCCCTCTGCCTAAATGCCGGTGGCAACCAGGGCGGCTGAAGATCCGGCTGCCGCGGTCGCTGCCAAAGAAAATGCCGCCCCCCAAATCCTAGCGGTCACCTAAATGGTTGCACCGGCCCTGCTTACAAGGCAGGGACGTGATTAGACCCATTCTGGACCCCACCAAAAATTATACAAACTTGTTACTTATGCATGTATCTCAGTAGGATCATCCACTGAGCACACCTGGGTGGTCTCATACTCCTGTTTTATAGCTTCTGCCTCTCTCGGCTCTGATTGACTCCGTTTTCAAATTATGAATATTTATGACTCCACCCACCATAGAAACACTCCAGCTCCTGGAAAAACACTGATTTGCTCAGTAACTACCAGCCCTTGTTTCTGGATAGTTCTGGGCACTTCAAGGAAATGGCCTAGCTCTGCCTCCTTGCATGTGCACACACACATATAAACAAACAGAAATCTGTTAATTTCTCAAATGCCTCCATCTCTAAACAAATAAAATTCTGCGGTGCAAAAGGCATGTGAGTTACATGAGCAGAAGTCTTGGATTGTTATTAGTTCTTTTATTTTTCTGAGGGTAGGGTGAGGTTGTTATGTAACAAGAGAGAGAGCATGATGTTCAACCGGAAAGGAGCAACACTGGTCTCAAAGCAGGACACTGTGGGAAGAAGGGACAGCTCTGGTGTTGATTTCAAAACCTTGGAACTGGAGGAAAAAACAGCCATGCCTGCAGATCATCAAAAAGACCCTATTTGAGAATGTTTTTAAAAAATTCCTGTACCTCTGGGTAAAAAAGGAACACATGTTCAAGGTAAACCATACAGCACAGAGCTGCAAGGCCTGGCTGTCAAAATGAAACATTAGGACAAACGTTCCTCAGAAGGCAATGACTTTGAGGAGGAGGAAGATAGACTCACAGACTTTAGGGTCAGAAGGGACGACTGTGATCATCTAGTCTGACCTCCTGCGGCCACATCTGAACAATCTGGATCAATTGGGTAGTAAAACTTATTTTTGCATTGTTAAAGAAATGCCTACCCTGTCTTACTGTGCCAGTAAATGGTTATTTAGATTATTGTTTGCAGTGTTATTTTAAACATGCTGGTCCCATGATATGAGACAAGGTGAGTGAGAATCCGAATCTGAACCAGAGTCACAGCCCAGATGCCAGAGCCAATAGTCAGAGTCAGAGGCCAGGAATCTGAGCTGAGGGTCAGAACCAGAACAAGGCAAGGCAGCGGCAGGCTGTGGCCAAGACAGGTGCAGGGCTGGAACAAGACAGGAAAAAGCAGGCACAGAAGCCATCACAGCCATGGGCAAATGCTTTGAGCAGCCACCAAACTGTTGCTGCTGGCTTTAAGCCAATCATGCAGCCTACTACAAGTGAATGAGTTTTATACAAACTTCAGCAGCTGTACACTGATGTAACTTTCGTTGACCAAAGGTGGTAGTGAAGATGTGCCCACCATGACTTCACTCATGGATCCTACTAAGTCTCCCAGCCTTGGTTAACTTCCTCTGCAACTCTTAAATCTTCTTGAACCAAATATACTTTGCCAGCTGCCTTCCTACCTCATTTATGTCTGCTACTCCTTGTCAAGTATTCAAGTCAGCCACAAGAATACCTTTGTCTCCTCCATCTTCCTTTCTCCTCTGATGTTTGTGGTTGTACGGGATTGAAACTTTAATGAGTGCCCCTGGGCATTATCACCTCTACATACACACAAATGGCTTGGGTAGAGAAGGGAGTGCTGTTGAAGGTGCTGCCAGAAAAGTGAAGGACAAAGGATAAATTCCAAGACCAGAAGGAACCACTATGATCATTTAGTCTGACCTCCTGTATAACTCAGAATTTCCCCAACATAACTTGTAGAGCACATATTTTTTAAAACATCCAGTGTTGATTTAAAAACTGCCAGTATGTCTCAGCACGTATATGCTTCCAGGCAATAAGTTGTTACATTGTTAATTTTTTTCAAAAGCCAACATTGTTCTTGAAAAACAGATGGTTCTGAACTTTAATAGTCCTCAATTATAGAATGAAATTGTAGATTTGTTGCAGAATAAAAATATCGTGTTAATGGACTAGACGATATACCAAATCAAGGTGAAGCTGCTATGCAATGAAATCATGAAAATATATACCATAATACATTCTGAACAATTCAACTGAAGAATCATTCCATTTCTTGCAATTGCAGTGCCATGCATCGTACAATGGTTTAAAATTAAATTAGTGACAACTCAAAATATTGCAGAAATCATTCTGTTTGTTTTTTACATAATTCCACAGATCAGTAATTCAACTCTTTCCAGATGCTATTGCAAAGAATATTTCCCAGGAAAATTACAAGTGTTTCACATCATGAGCCACAATCGGAAATGAAGAAACCACAACAGGGTGCAGCCCTGAATCATGTATCAACTTACTTATTACTATTTTCCTTTACATTACTGCAGTGGATAAAAGTATGCCGACAGTTGAATACAAAAGTAGTCATTTTCATAGATTAGCTAGCATCTCTCCAAGAGAGCATCTTGGTATAGCATCCTTATTATAAGTGATTTCAGATGGTAACCAATAATCCAAGGGCACTTTACAATTTAAGTGATGAAATAAAGTTCTCTCCTAAAGTGTTTAAAAGACAGAGTAAGCAAACATGAGATGATCTCTCGTTAATTAAATATTTGCATAGTTTTGTATCTTTAATAAGAACATAAGTCATTTGCACCATGTGTTAATTGTTCTATAGTTAGTGTTCTAGTGTAATTTGAATATACTTTTAATATTTATTAGCAAGATTTTCATCATGTTTCTCCCCAATATGTGATGATATCCTCCTACAAGGTTTAACTATGCTAAATGTATCCATGACATCAGTTATTAAAAAAAACCCAAACCCTTATAATGTTGACTCAAAGACACTTATAGGAGAGAACTCAGAACACCCAAAATACTGCTGTGACACCGAGTACCTCAAAATAACACTCTGCACTCCCATATTCACCAGTTATATATGGTTATGATACATTTTATACAAAGTATGCCTTGTGAGATATTGGAAAAGTCATCATCTGTTGAACATTACTGTTCTGTTGAAATGTATGCATCATTGCTGTATAAAATTTTAATATGTATTTGTTACTGAAACAAGTTGAGAGTTTGGGAAAAGGCCACAGACCAGTTCCTTAGAAATAACAAAGGAACTGTAAACACAAGCCTTACATGTCAAGTCTCATGTATACAGAAACTGCAAGCAAGAATTTGCAATTCATACAAAGGACTGAGTGCTGTGCACCTAGGCACCTAGTCTATAAGTACCTACACCTGGGGAACAAATATTTAATAATGGGTACTTCAGTCTAACAGAGAAAAGCATAACACAATCCCATGGCTGGAAGCTGAATCCAGACAAATCCAGACTAGAAGTCAGTCATAAGTTTTTAATGGTGATATTAATTAACCACTGGAATGATTTATCGGGGATCATGGTGGATTTTCCATGACCGACAATTTTTAAGTCAAGATTGGATTTTTTCTAAAAGATATTGATCTAGGAATTGTTCTGGAGAATTTCTATGGCCTGTGCTAGGACATCATACTAGATCAGGGGTTGGCAGCCTTTCAGAAGTGGTGTGCCGAGTCTTCATTTATTCATTCTAATTTAAGGTTTCGTGTGCTAGTAATACATTAACGTTTTTAGAAAGTCTCTTTTATAAGTCTATAATATACAACTAAAACTATTATTGTATGTAAAGTAAATAAGGTTTTTTTAAATGAAGCTTCTTAAACATTTTAAATTAAATTAAAATGCAGAGCCCCCCAGACCAGTGGACAGGACCCAGGCAGTGTGAGTGCCACTGAAAATCAGCTTGCATGCTGCCTTTGGTACGTGTGCCATAGGTTGCCTAACCCTGCACTAGATTATCACAATGGTCCGTTCTAGCCTTAGAATCTATGACAGCAACAAAATAGCTGAGACTAAACTATCTTGCTTTTCAGAAAGACTTGACCAGACTACAACAGCAGAGCTGCAAAGAACCAGGTACAATTCTCCAACACGATATATTAAATTAGCACTAACGACCTCACGTAATACTGACCACACAGAAAAGGAAGGCAGAGAAGAAAACATGAAATAATGACATTTGTATTTAATTTCAAAATTTAAAAGGAACCATTACAAAATAAAAATTTTTAAGTGTGATTTGTATCTTTTATTCGGTTGGGAAAGGTTTTCACTTCACTCAGCCTAGGTAATGAAAGTATACTAATATGTTTCATGCTGTGGTTCTCACGTATTAACACAATAAATTTGTGTTTGGGTCTCCATTATAGGGGAATATTTTAATTATGTCTCATTAAAATGTTAAAAAATAATAATAAAGTAACAAAAAAAAAACCACATACAGAGGTCCATTATTCAGCATTTAAAAAAAAAATCAATGCAGTATTTAGTTCTGGCATGCAACAGCACAAGCCCAACATGAGTGCAGGCAATAACAAACACCAATGCTAATCTTTTCACTGCTGCTGAACAATAAACACTTTTGAATGGACTTCTTGTGAAGGGGCACCACCTTGCTCCAGTGGCAAGGGGACGAACAAACTCTTCTGAGCTCATCCAACACTAACCAGGCACACCTGTAAGGCCTGCTTTGCCTGAATGCAGGGGGCAGAGGAGTTTAAAAAGGGAAAACCTGCCACAGGGAGAGGACTGCTACACTTCAGAGACTGCTGACCTCAGATGGAGATCAGCTTCACTGCCCTTGGAGCTGCATGGACCAGTTGCAAAGAAGAATGTCTCAAGAGTAGAGGCTGGAGGTAGGCCTTAATTAAAGGCAACAGACCCACTGAAACATGGCTAAGAGACAGACCACCTCACCTTTCTTTTCTGTCACTTGAATTACCCTCTCATATAAGGGAAAGTTCCTTTCTTCTGTTTGTTTTGCTTAGAGAACCACTCATATGATATGAACTGAAGGAGGACATAAGAAACTTAAAGCAGGGTCTGGTGGGAACTTTGGGAGGATAGGGCCTACCCTCACTCCTGAATACAAGGACCTCACAATGTGGACTGGAGGAAATGGACATGCATCTAACGAAGTGGATATTCACCCACGAAAGCTCCTGCTCCAAAACGTCTGTTGGTCTATAAGGTGCCACAGGACTCTTTGCTGTTTTGACTGGAGGAAAGTTTTTCTTAATATTACCTACTATATCCAAGAACACTAAAAAGCTAGACACCAAAAAAAAAACCAAAAAAAAACAAACCACCACCCACCTGTGTATTTGAATAAAAAAATTAATGGATCAAATATATGCACAGTGAATCTTTCAAAGACATGACTTACAGAGAGAGGCTGAGGGAAGCGGGGTTATTTAGTCTACAGAAGAAAAGAGTGAGGGGGGATTTGATAGCAGCCTTCAACTACATGAAGGGGGGTTCCAAAGAGGATAGAGCTAGACTGTTCTCAGTGGTGGCAGATGACAGAACAAGAAGCAGTGGTCTCAATTTGCAGTGGGGGAGGTCTAGGATGGATATTAGGAAACACTATTTCACTAGGAGGGTGAAGCAGCACTGGAATGGGTTCCTTAGGGAGGTAGTGGAATCTCGATCCTTAGAGCTTGACAAAGCCATGGCTGGGATGATTTAGTTGGTGTTGGTCCTGCTTTGAGGAGGGGCTTGGACTAGATGACCTCCTGAGGTCTCTTCCAACCCTAACATTCTACGATTCAAGGAAACGCTGTGATATGTTCTCTAAGTTAAAAAAAAAAAAAAAAAAGGCTTGGAATCCTGCAGTCTTTCATAGGAAGGCCATGTGTATGCTATCGGGACAATAATGGCATTGCTACCATGCCACAGCTCTGCTGGTATAATCCTGTAGTGTAGATACGACCTACAGTGACAGAAGGGGTTTGTTCATCATTGAAGGAACATCAACTTCCTGAGGAAAAGAAGCTAGGTCAGTGGAAGCACATCTATACCAGGGGTTAGGTGAGCACAGTTACAGTGCTCAGAAGTATGGATTTTTCATACCCCTGAACGCTACAGCTACACTGTCCTAGATTTTAAGACCAGGCCTAAGCATCAGACCAGGCCTATGAATTAGCAAATTAAAATGTTTTATAACAATACTGATTTTTTTTTTTTTTTACTTTGAGGTACTTACCTTTATTCATCCTGCTGTGTTACAGCCAATAAAACATTCCATCCATGTCAAAAATCATCCCAGCAATTACCTTTAGTAAAATACAGAATATTGAAGTATTCTGGTCTACTGTTTATTCACAAAGGCACAAAATAATTCCTGGGCATTGTACAAAGGTACTGTGACATGTATTTTAGAAAGTAGTAAATACTGCTAAAGTAGAATCCCATTAAAATTTGTTTTCCTGAATGGTACTAACAGATAATTGATTTCTAGTCTAAAACTACTTTTAATGTACTTTAAGCAAATCTACTTCTAGCAAAATTACAGCAATAAGTACTTTGAATTAATATTGCTAAAAATTAAAATCTAAAGCATCACAAGTTTTTTTCATTTTAAAAACAATACCTAACTTTTAATTCTATAGTTTCAATAATCTTTCCAGCTAAAAACTTTTCAAATTAACATGGCATTCTCGCACAATAGTCACACATTCATATGATCTGACATTATACCCACCTGCCAGCAAAGAACACACAAAACTAAAGGTTTTGACCCACATGTTTAAACATTAAAATATTTCCATAAATGACACATTACCTCTTTAACGGCACATAAAAATCCATGAAACAGCTCAGGGTGCATATAAAGAATGTTCGAGTTTAATGTAGCATAATCATAATGCCTGCATGTTAAAAAAAACAAGAAACAGTCAACTGTATTTCTAAAACGTTCCATGAAAATAAAGCCAGAAGTATACCCTATTTGCTTAATTGGCCAGTGTTCGTGTCCTTAACAAAACTACAATAAATATAAAGGCTGCTCAAGAAACCAACATTTTTCTTCCTACAGGTTTGGAAAAAAATATTTTTACATCATGTAATATATCAAGTACCTCAAATTCCCATTATTCTGACAAGCACTGAGAAGAGTTAACATCTGAATTGCAGTCATACAGCAATATCATTTTTTCCGACCTCATAAGTCATCCCCACCCAAGAAAAGTCTTATTCAACTATAATGCTATGTAAAAATATTACAAATGCACATTTTAGTACATCAGCATACGTCTTATATTGCAAACTTAATGATAACAGTTGTATAACTGTCATCATAACTCATTTCCTCTCAGTTGCAACTTTCAGAAAAATTCTTTCCTGGCCAAAAATGTCCATGTTTGATGTCAGCCAAAAGGCTTCTGGGTTTTTTTTTAAGTCAGAAGAAAATAAGTTACCACAGTAGGAAAAAACACACACTTCTGCTTTGAGAAGAAATGTAAAATTTCATTCTGAATACAAATAAAGGGCTGAACTCTCAACTTCAAACAGGACTAGCACTCAATGAGGTGAGTTTGAGTTTGAAAAGGAAATACTGAGACAAGCTACTCTATCTACTGAATAGTCCAATTTAAAACCTATGACATTGCACACAATTATTCTATAACTCCATAGTGCCATAGTATTTAAAGGCTAGGTGGTTAATGTAAATTGATGTATTATATGGAAAACATTCAGTTAACATTAACAATGAGAGCAAGATAGTAGCTGGGGGGAGAAAGCAAAATGACTGACATAAGAGATAAAAGTCTTAAAAGAAAAGATGTTGTATAGAATTTTTCTTCAGGCCTGGTACTGGTGTAATTTTTCCACCAAAGCAAAACATTCAGAAAATAAAGCCAAATTGTTTGCTTTTCAAAAGTGTTTAATTCCAACTCCCCTCCCACTGAATACACTACTACAATCTCTCCAAAACTGCCTCTTCAACACTCCCTTTTAATTCTTCCATTTTCATTTTCAGGTCTTCCTCCATGGCAACTATTATACTTGGAATTCCCTCCTATTTATTTTTTAGTGAGGTAAAGACTATATACTCTTTTTTATGTGAATTCAAAAACTGGTGGGTTTCGAGCTTTGCAACATCCATGAATGCTATGTCCCTTCTGATAGCATGGCACAACTGAAAATCCTTAGGCTTTAGAGGAAACCTTATAAAGCTGTAAAAGCCTCACATCCATCTGGTGGCTTACAACTAATATTTATACTTTATGGGAGAACTGTCAGCGTGTAGTACTGTGGTCCCCAAACTTTGCATGGTGGCACCCCTGCTAACCCTGCCCATGGCCCCTCACCACCAGGAACCAGGGCTGCAACTAAGGGAGGCATGTGGACAGGAGTAACGGGGCTGAGCCTGGGGTCACAGCTGGGGGTGGGAGCAGGGCCACAGTTGGCAGCCAGTGCCATGGCAGAGCTGAGGTGGAGCACAGCCAAGTGGCACTCCCTTCCCATCTCCTGTGGGGGCTGGACCAGGCCCTGCCACACACAACCTGAATGTTCCTCTGCACTCATCTAGGGAGTGATAATACAGAGAGCTGGGTCTTGCCACAGACTAGCTCTGTAATCTTATACACCCCACATTCTCTTTCTGTACCCTAGTTTCACCAAATATAATGCATCCTTGCTTCTCACATGAGATTTAATTCAGTACCATTTGTAAAGCACTTTAAGATCCATGAATGAAAGCCACTGTACAAATCTCAATTACTATAACTTTTAAATACTGAATGCTAACATAGTGGATCTTTCCACATGACTTGAGTATAAACTTGCATCTGATGGCACTTAAGTATATTGGAGCACAGCATGTTTCTTTCACATTTGCACATTATACACAACTCAAAATCTGACTTATACCAAGGTTTTTGTATAGCTGCATTATGGCTGGCATCAGCACTTTGGTGTGCATAGCAAAAATTCAGCAACTCTTAGCATTAGAAACTCAAATCTATGAAGGCCTATTCTACAAATATTCAAACTTCGGCAGAGCTAGCTATATTGTTTAGGGTGTGAAAAGGTCACATCCCCTGGGAGATGTGTTAAGCAGACAAAAACCCCAGTGCAGACTGCACTACTGACAAATTCTTCTGCAGACCTATCCTCTCTTGGAGAGATGGATTTACTACAGTAACCAGAAAAACCCTTTCTGTCACACCAGTATCTACACTACAGCTCTGCTGCAATTGTAACGTTACAAGTGTAACTATACCCCAGAACTCAAGTGCGTTGTAGATGTGATGCATTTCAGTGTCACTGCCAAGCAGCGTCACGCTGACCATACGCAACGCACAGGGCCGGCCTTAGGATTTATGGTGCCCTAGGTGAGGTTATTAAACTGGTGCCCCTGTGCCTGATCTGCTCTTAGCAACACAAACATAAGCTTATAGTATTGGAAAACTTGCCACATTCACATTATTAAAACCAGTTTAACTTAATTAAGCACACTGTAATGCTGATGGACTAGCACTAAAGAAGCAGCACTATAGAAAAAATTCTGATATGACAGAATGATGCAAATAATATATATTTTTTTAATTTATCAAAATTTTATTGGAAATTTATATGAAGAGGTATTGAAACAAAGATTTGTTTTTAATTAAAAGCAATCTTTCTGTCTTTTTTGGCTGCAAAATCAGTAATAATGTCATCGTATGACAAAGACAAAGTTGTGTCTTGTTCGATCGCAAGAATAGCAAGACCAGTCAAGCGTTCCTGACTCATTGTAGAGTGGAGATAGTTTTTAATGAGATTTATTTTTGAGAAACTCTGTTCTCCTGATGCTTCTGTTACAGGAATTGTCAGTAGAATATGAGTGGCAATGTACACGTTAGGATATATGTCAACAAATTTGCGGGTATGAATAAACTGTACAATGTCCATCACCGATTTTGCATGTGGCAACATTGATGACAGTGTACTCAATTCTTCGTACAGTTCAAGTCCATTTAAATCAAAACTATCACCATGCTTCAGGAGGCTCTCTAGATTCTTGCACTTTGTCATTAGTTGCTCTTGTTTTCCTATTTTGTTGAATTTAATTATGTCATACAAAAATCCAAACTGTTCATGGTGTACTTGCAAGGTATTAAACCTTTCATCAACAGCAGATACTGCTTTATCCATCACAACATTAAAAAATTCAACCTCAAATTTCTTTTCTGGATCGTCTATGGGCATGATCTGCTGTACAGATTCTTCACAAAGAAGTGTCCCTGGCCTTTTTAACTCATATTAACTATGTATTTACTTTATGAACGTTGGAGAAAACATTGTGAAAACGTAAAACATTGGCTGCCCAACTTCTGGGCTGGCAAAAGTTATACTGACTCACAGGGAAAAAAAAAAGCAGGAGAATCTTAGTACAACATATGGTCACTCTATACCAGGGGTCGGCAACCTTTCAGAAGTGGTGTGCCAAGTTCACTGTAATTTAAGGTTTCTCGTGTCAGTGATACATTTTAATGTTTGTAGAAGGTTTCTCTCTATGTCTATATTATATAAACAAACTATTGTTATTATCTGAGGTCTTGGCCACCAGTCCTGCTCAGGCCACTGCCAGCTGAGTAAATGACACCCCAAACCGGCAGCGGGCTGGTGGCTGGAACCCTAGACAAGGATCCCAGGCCCTGCTCAGCCCGCTGCTGGTCTGGGGTTCTGACCACCAACTCCTGCCAGCCAGGATCCCGGCCGCCAACCCCCCCTCAGCCCGCTACCAGCCTGGGATTCTGCTCACCCAGGCTGGCAGGAGGCAGAGTGGGGCTGGCGGCTGAGCTCCTGACTGGCAAGGGGCCGGCAGCCGGAACCCCGGAGTAGCAGTAGGCTGAGTGCTACTGGCAGCAGACTGAGCCACTCAACCTCCCACCGGTCCTGCTCAGCCCGCCACCAGCCCACTCAGCCCACTGCCGGCTGAGTGAATGGAACCCCAGGCTGACAGCAGGTTGAGTGGTTCAACTGGCCTGCTCAGCCCACTGCCAGCCTGGGATTCCTTGGGGGTCCCCAGGCCAGCAGCAGGTGCTGAGTGGGGCCGATGGCTGGTATCCCAGCTGGCAATAGGGCAGCAGCCGGAACCCCCGAGCAGTGATGGGCTGAGCCGCTCAGCCTGCTGCTGCATACCATCAAAAATCAGCTCACCTGCCATCTTTGACAGGTGTGCCGTAGGTTGCCGAACCCTGCTTTATACACTAGTAAGGAGATGAGCATATTACAGTTGTTGGAGGGCTCTTATCAGGAGTAACAGGCTATAGGAAAGTCAGTCAACATTTTTTGTTTCTCTGATGAAAACTGACCCACTCTCTGCCTCAAACCAAACCTATCACTAATAATTGTCAACAACTTAATTTTCTGTTTTTGGCTAAGATATTGATTTAAAAAAAAACACTGAAATTGGATTCAGGATTGTTATTTGGGGCTTTGTCTTATATAGGCACCAATTACCCCCACCTAGAGTGACCAGACAGAAAGTGTGTAAAATCAGGACAGGGATGGGTGGGGGGGGGGGGGTAAAAGGAGCCTATATAAGAAAAAGACCCCAAAATTGGGACTGTCCCTATAAAATAGGGATATCTGCTCACCCTACTCCAATTTCTTATCCTGAATTTTCACACATCTGGCTAACCCCAGCCAAGCCCTGTGTGACATTCCAATTCTGGCTGCCTGCCCAGGAAGTGAGTTACTGTCACTTTCATTCCTCAGCGGGCAGCTAGCCAGCCCTCTCCCCACCTACCCCCAGCACCTCACCCAACCCAGCCCTGACGGAGGGGAGGGAGGAGAGAGAGAGGGGTGCTCCTGGGGAGGAGGGAGAAAGGAGGGGGTGCTCTGTGGGGCATGAGGGAGAAGAATGGATGTTATGGGAGACAACAAATGATACTGGTTCCAGAGCCACAGAGCCTGCCTCACCTGACCTCAGCCGGGGAGAAAGAGTCACACTCACAGGTGAGCTCCTTTCCCAACCCCTACCCCCCCCCCCCTTCCCAGAGACCCCAGCAGCCAATCCCATTCCTCAGACTGTGCTGCATTCGGCTCTCTCTAGGACCCAGCAGCCCTGCTTCTACACTGTCTGGGCTGCCTGGAGAGTGGTGAACTCAGGGAGAGCGAGACCCTACGCGGCTACGGCCCTGGCAACGCATACATCGCCTGGAACCACTTCTAAAGTCACGCTGCTGTCTCCATGGGAGAACCCTGTTGACCCACCCACAGCGCAACCACCCTGCCCATTAGAGGAGAAACAATTTGAAAATTGTTCTCTCAGACTTAAAAGTCCCACTCCTTGGCACCGCCACGCCGGGCGGAAGCGAGGCCTGAGGCGGCACCCAACCCGCAGAGGGCAAGCTGGAAAGTACCGCCACGACCAAAATGAGCGGCAACAGCAAAGGCAGCACGTGACGGAAGCAGGGCCCTCAGCCGTCCCGCCGTGACAGAGCGGCTGGGCGGCGCAGGATCTTCCGGAGACCGCTCAGGCCCGGCAGCAGCCGCGCGGACTCTGTCTCCGCAAGCTACAGCCGCGCGTCAGGAATTAAACAACCGGGCAACCCAGTAAGACGCCGGGCCCCGTGAGGAGGCGGGGCAGGGCCCTTCTCGGGCCGGTGTGTGTGTGGAGGGGTTGGTGCCCAGTAACCGGTCACCCCAGGGAACTCTGCCCCCGCTCACGGCCACCGCTTCCCCGGGCACCGCCCCCCGGGACCAGGGCCGGCAGGGCGGTGTCCGAGCGCGCACGCCCAGGAGCTGCCCCGCCACCCCGAGCGCGAGGCCGCCACGTCCCACCCCCCAGACAGGACCCGTAATGCTAACAGCGGGGGGGAAGGGAACTTACAGCTCTCCCTCTGCGTGCCTGCGTCACGCCGCCAGAGCTACGGCGCGCCTTGACGTCACGCCGCCCCGCCCCGCGGCGGCCACTTCTTGTCTTTCCTCCCCTTTCACCGGCCATCCTCTTCTCCGGTATCTTTGTGCGCAGGCGCGACCTGTGCTTTCTCGCCCTGCCCGGAGTTGGCGGGAAGGCGAAGCGAGGCGGGGCGGGTGTCGCGTCGCCCTCGCTGAGGGAGGAGCGGTGAGGAAAGGGCCACTGGGTGTGGGGCCCGCCGCGGGGGCGGGTAAGCAGACTGCAGCCGCGCTCCCTTACTGCTGAGGGAGTCAAGGAAAGTGGAGAGTAAGAAGGAGGTGGAAAAAGTGCAGGAGGGGTGGGCAAAGGGGTAGGACAGTAAAGAGAAAATAAAAATGTGAGGCTAGGTGGAGGTATAGGTAACTGGAAGCACATGCATAAGAGAAAGGCAGAAGGGGAGAGAGAAGGAAAAGTAGAGCCCCTTCTGAACAGCCAGTAGAGAGGTGCACAATTTTTCATTAGGGCTGAATTTTTGCAAGCTCCATTACAAGCTTAATAACCAAAAGGCAAATACATTTTTATTTATTTGCAGTTTGATTATTTTAATTTCATACCTTTCCCAGACCTAGAGAAGAGTTACATGTAACTCCAAAGCGTCTCCCTCGCCAACAGAAGTTGGTCCAATAAAAGATATTACCTCACCCACCTTGCCTCTCTATTTTAATCTCAGAATTTTTAAACCAGTCTTATGATATTTTTATGTCTGACTCAAGCTTTTTGAAGGCTTGGCGGTACTGAGAAAACACACATTTCCAACCATCAAAAGGAAGAGAAGAGTGGTAATGTTCCCTACTGGAAAAACATAAAGTTGTGTGTTCAGCTTTCCATTGGGAATGATGTGAACCAGAATTCATTATTTTGAGTGCTGATACAACAGGTACCTGTATCTTGGCAGAATAAACATGGGGTGACCAAAACATCAGTGTGACTGGCATCAAGAAGGCTGTTTTTACTCATCTCTGAAACCAAAGTTATGACAAGTCATATTTGTTTTGTCACATAACCCTTTCATTAGACTATTCTGCCAGAGTATTCTTTGGTTTAACTGAAATTATGCTTCAAAATTCTTAACATGCAGCATCAATGTCACCTAAGATTAGTGTTTAATAAAAGTATTTATTTTGCACCTTTCCTCCCCAATAATTCCAAAATGCTTTGCAACTACAGAACCATTGAAATACAACTAATTTTGTAGTGAAGAGTGGGAATCAACTAACACACTACCCTGCAGGGAGAGCAAATTTTGGAGCACAAGAGCAGAGCAAATCCTTATCTTTATGAGTGTTAAGTAATCTTCACTATCCAGGCCAAATAGATAGGACTTTGGATTTTAAATTCTCAAAAGAATTATCATAAGGTTCCAAAAAAATCTATTTATTTTTTTTTTAGTTCTTTGTATAAATCATAGAAATCCAGTTGGAGTTGTTTAATCAAGACCATTGCTGCAATCAGTACAGGTAAATTATCACCAGACTGAACAATGAATTAGTATAAGACAGTTATTAGATGCCATCCAGAAAAAAAGATTTTCTTATGACATGCAAGCTCAGTCCTGCATTTAACAGCTCTTTGTTTTTTAAAACAGTGGAACAGTAAATTATTTAAATCTTAAAGTGGTAGAAGGAATAATTATAACAAGTTGTAGATCGCACTCCTTAGGTTTCTCTAAGTTTCTGTGAAGCAGTATTTCAACAGTGACTTTTCTGGTTTTTTTTTGTTAAAGTTGTATCTTTTTCTTGTAGGACTTTTTTGGGTGGCATGTAAGAAGTCCTTTATGTGCACTTCTTGGTTCTCTATGAGTGTGTGGTTCTGAGTTTGGAAGAGGTCAAGAAGTCATGAAAGTGAAGCAGTAACTTTAATTATAAAGTTTTTTGTAAGTGAATTTGTCTTAAAAACAAAGTTGTAGAAGGGTGGAATTGAAGATAGACAAATCTTAGTAACCAATTAATGATTTATTGAATCACCAAAAGCAGCAACAATGAATGGCAGGGCACTTGATGCAAACATTATTTTCTCTTGTTGCTTGTTCTACAGACCAAAGGGATCTTAATTAGACTTAACTGGTTACAATTTAGAATTCAGGGTTATCATAAAGTAAAATTACAGGGAGCACATCATCCATGGGTCACTTGTAAATTAATAAAGAACTCCATGTCAGACTGTGTGAACTTATTTATTTAAAATTAAGTTTCAATTATGATTTTTGTGAATGAAAAATCAGTCTATACTATTTACATGAAATAGTTAGAAAATTAGTCAAAAATCCTTCAGGGACTAAAATGAATTCAGGACTCATATAATACTAAAGCCTACTTTTTTTTGTTTGGCAATGGAAGGACATTTGGAGAATTAAATCAATGCAATGAAGCCAGCACAGTAGTGCTTTCCTCATTACACCAGTACCAGCAGCAATTTCAAATACCTGGTAACAAAGGGATGCTCTGATGTGTTGGGGAGTACCTTAGGAAAAAAATTCTGGAGAAAGTAACTTGGAGAGGTATATGAGCCAGTAGTCTCCCTAAATACTAATCCTGACACTGATTTCTGAGTGGATTCTACACTGATTACAGTGGAGACAAATACATACCTGTCCTCCAGCATGTCTGCCCCCAGCCCACATGTAGCGCTCCTTCCCCACTAAAGGGCCTCCAGTAGGTACTTTGCAGAGGATGTGGCCATCTGGTTTTAGAAACCCAGAGAATAAGGGGAATTTAAAAAAAAACAGAACATGCCAGGTGGTTTTATTTTGATAATCAGTTCTTGGAACTGGGCATATAAGGGGAAATGTGCTCAGGCAGCTCTCCACTTGCATGCTATGTATGCTCCTATCTGTGCCAACCCGACCTCATTTTCAATAGCCTCTTCTGTTCCTAACTCTCCCCTTGCTTGCCCTATCCAGATCCTAACAAAGCTTAGAAAATTAATTTGCTCTGTCTATCCTGCTCACCCATAATTTGGGGTGGGTGGGTGTAAATTGTGTTCAGAGAGTGCACATGTTGCAGGGCACCAAAAAGGAGTTGCTTGACCACCTTAACCTGCATGTCCTGGCTTAGTTGTAGAATAGACAACTAAGTCTGGAGCATCATAAATGCTTTTGAAAATACTGATTGAGCCCTTGCCACTAAAACCATGCTCTAAATTCATCTCCTTGGAGCCCAGAATGATTAGGTAACTTAGGAAAAATCAAACACCAGCTTTGAAAAGCCCTAGGGGTACCCAACTTCTGGATCCAATTGATTGGCCTAAGTTGCCACTTGTACATCTGAAAGATTTAAGAAAATTATATTTGGATCTCTTTACCTCACTTTATCTTTAAAATAGGGATACTAATTCTTACTACATATTATGAAGATACACTTTCAATTTATTAATCTAATGACTGCTAAGAATTATTAAATGTTGAAACAGTGGGTCATGAAAAGGCAGATGCCAACCAAAACAATAAGGATGGGGAGGTCCAGATAGAAGAGAATGAGTGTAGAGAACCAAAGAACAGGATGGATGGAAAGGGACAGAGCTAAAAAGAGAGACACAAATGCTGCCAATAAATTTCAAAGTTAAACTTAAAAAACATCTAATTTGTACCCAAATTTCAATATCACCCAGCACTTTCATGCATAGATCTCAAAGCACTTTACAAAGGATAAGTATCCTTATTCCCAGTTTACAACTTAAGAGATCTTACTCCTCAGCATCCCAAAATGAAACTGCATACTCATCACCAGATTCATACCCAAGAAAAAGATAATTGGGGAGCTGTTAAAGATAATCTTTATACCTTTGAAACAGTAGTATAGCTCATACTGATGGCAAGGTTAATGGTGATAAGAGAGGAACTGCAAACATTTTAAATATGAATTTTACTATGATGGATTTGAATTAGATTTCTCTCAACCACTGGTGACTTCTATTATAAAAAGTAATTATAATATTCCTTGGGCTTTTGCAGTTTATAAGTCTACATTTAGATATAGGTACATAAAGTTAATGAATTCCTTGTCAAATACAATGTTAGTAAGAAAGTGGTATTAGTTACATTAGAAACTTTCAAACATCTGCAGTCTAAAGATCCTAAGGCATATTTTTGCTCTTTCCATTTTGTGCTGTAAGTTTACATATCTGAAACCTATCTAAATTATTCTTGTTTTAATTTAGATACCACATCTTCTGATAAGTCCATTTCAGTTTATTCATACTAGTTTAAATAGAACATCTATTACATGGAAATTTGTCTGGTCTTAATTTTCCTCTAGTTATTGAATGAAAAAAAATCAAAGTGACAAAAATATTCTTGCAATGCTATAGACAAAATCTGTGTTGTGGGAGCCTGGCTTATTGACATTCAAAAATAACTTCACAAGAATGTTTTAGTTATCAAATTAGCAAGCCTTAGAAAACAAGAGAATTCAGAGTTAAGATTGCATTTAAAAGAAACCCAAATTTTTTTTAAGTTTAGAAATTCATAGTTAAGACACAAGTAACCATATCCTTTCCCTCTGTTCCTATCTTCAACCCCTACAATCTCTAATTTCCCTTATTCGTTCCTTAGATTCTAGCCACTCTTCTTTCACCCAAGGTTCTCTTAGTCCAAATCCTTTACTAGTTCCTGGAGGACTCCTAGAATCCTTCAAGATCATTCAAAATAGTAACAAACAGATATGACGCTTCCCAGGAGAGTGAAATTGGCTTGTTTAACTTGATCCTTTTCTATTTTCTCAGATGCTAGTTCATAGGATTACAATTCTTGTTAGGTCTTCTCTGGACAATGCCCCATGATTTAGAACTGTCCCTTTCCAAATTATAATTATAAAAAAAAATATACGAGCTCAGAGAGCGGCATCTGTGTGTGAAGTCGAAGTTCTGAAAACCTACCACTAACACCAAGAACATAGGGGCTAAAATGGGACAACAGGACTAAAGTTAACAGGCAATTTTTGATTAAGCTATCTATAATTGGAAACTAACTGATGCAGAATGCAGCATCCCAGTTGATAAGTCAGTTATCACAACTACAGGATCTGCATTGGCTGCTTGTTTGTCTCCAAAGACAGTTTAGGATACTGGTTGAGACCTATAAAGAGAGGCTGGTTCAGCCACTGCTCTCTAGCAGATACAGAGGAACTGGTTAGAAGGGATGATTCATAGATTCAGACGTCAGAATGGATCATTTTGATCATCTAGCCTAAATAACTTCCCCAAAATAATTTCTCTGGCACATGTTTTAGGAAAACATCCAATCTCGATTAAAAAATTGTCAGTGATGGAGAATCCACCACAACCCTCGGTAAATTGTTCAAATAATTATTTACTCTCACCATTATTTCCAGTTTGAATTTGTCTAGCTTCAACTTCCAGCCCTTGGATTGTGTTATAGCTGTGTCTGATAGATTGAAGAGCCTATTATGAAATATTTGTTCCCCATGTAGATACATAGAGACTCTAATCAAGTCATCCTTTAACCTTCTCTTTGTTAAGTTAAATAGTTTGAGTTCTTTGAGTCTGTCATTATAAGGCATGTTTTCTAATCCTTTAATCATTCTTGTGACTCTTTACTGAACCTCTCCAATTTATCAGCATCCCTCTTCAATTGTGGGCAGTAGAGTGGATACTGTATTCCAGAAGCAGTTGTAATGACAAATACAGAGGTAAAATAACCTCTCCACACCTACTCAAGATTCCCCTGTTTATGCATCCCAGGATCACATTAGCTCTTTTGGCTACAGCATCACACTGTTCAGATGATTATCCACCATGACCCCCAAATCTTTTTTTTAGAGTCACTGCTTTTAAAAAAGTGACATGTGGCATAAAACCTTTGATCTGTTGAATATGCCCCCTTCATTGCCAACTACTGCTCCAAAAGTTTTTGTAGCTGCATAGCCAGGAACATGGATATCATGATGGCCAAAAGTGTAACTGGTTCAAAAAAGAATAGCTAAGTTCATGGAGGATTGGTCTGTTAATGGCTATTAGCCAAGTTGGTCAGGGATGCAACCCTATACTCTGGGTGTCCCTAAATCTCTGATGGCTAGAAGCTAGGACTGGATGACATGGGGATGGATCACTCGATCAATTGCCCTGTTCTGTTCCCTCCCTCTGAAGCATCAGGCACTGGCCACTCTTGAAAGACAGGATACTGTGCTAGATGGATCATTGGTCCAACCCAATATGGCCATTCTTATGGACTCCTATGGTGTGTCTCTTTGTAGGCAATATCATAAATGAAAACTAATGTGATATTAATGTTGTGAGATCCATCTCTGCAAGAAAATTCTAAAAGTTAAAAGTTGCTTTAGCGGTATTACCAGCTGCATTCAACATGTATATTATATACATTAAACTTAGTTAAATAATGTTTAGTTTGTAAAGTTAAGCACTTGGAAATTAGGAAATGCCAACTTTATGGTTGCTTGTGCAATTTTAATTTTGCCCCCTTGTTTTTCCATATGTACACTAAATGAGCCAGGATTCTGGGGGGGGGGGGGGGGGGAATAAGAGGGGAAGGATGATCATAAGAAAAAGAATGATATACCTTCAATTCTTTCTATCTCCTAGAACTGGAAGGGACCTTGAAAGGTCATTGAGTCCAGCCCCCTGCCTTCACTAGCAGGACCAATTTTTGCTGCAGGTCCCTAAGTGGCCCCCTCAAGGATTGAATTCACAACCCTGGGTTTAGCAGGCCAATGCTCAAACCACTGAGCTATACCTCCTTCCCCCCCCCCCCATGTAATTAAAGACTTTCATAATGCATACACACAAGGAGGCTGAATTAAAGTTGCACAGGCCAAAGAATTTTTAAATCTACCTTTAGAAACTTTAAAAAGGGGGTTGGACTACTAAGTAATGAAGAGCTTGTAAAAATTGCTGTTGCTAAAACACAGGTAAGAAAACATTTGGAAAATGTGAAGCATTACAAGTCAGCCAATCCAGCTGCTATACACTGTAGGGCATACAGGGAATTTGTTAAACTTCCTGTAATGCTGACAATCTTAGAGAATAGTGGGGAGAACTACCAGAGGGCTGGAAAATGCAAAGGTAGAACCAGTTTCTAAAGGAAAAAAATCCCTTGTAATTACAGTCCAATAAATATTTTGAGGGGCATTAAATACCTTAATCAAAAAAGTGTTGGATATCAAATATGAGCATAGATAACACAATTTCAGACATCCCTTATAAAGGTGAAGATTTTTACTTTAAACATTTGAATAATTTCATCCAAGCAGTCAAGTCTACAGTTAAATAATACTTTATAAAAACAAGCTACGACTAATCAAGACAAATTAAAGAGGCACTGAGCTGAGTTTTGTGTTCACAGCATACAACCA